>NW_017804376.1:1294758-1315627 GCF_001625305.1 Branchiostoma belcheri
AGGCCTAGGCTTCCTATTATGGCCCAAAATGGTACGATAGGAGCCATGCAGTCCGCACACCAGGCTGGTTCAAAATTTAAACAATCATTTTGAACTTTTAATGATACCATTGCATTGAAAGATGGAATGACTGTAACAAGTAGTAAGGAAAGGACTGTTTTCAACTGTTCAGGGCAAAATATGAGCATTTTGCAGTTGATTTTGAATTTTTATTTTTATTTGCAAATCAGAAAAAATGAAGCGGTGAATCCGTTAACCAATAAATTAACTTGGTGTGGCCAAAGTGCAAGCAAAATTTTTCTTCTTTGTCTGGTGCAGGTTAAATGTTTACTGCACCAGTTCAGGTATGCAGTGAAAAATATTTTGAGCCCTGGGGTATTCTGTTAATGATAGATGAGTTTATCCATGGAGTTTGAAAAGTTGTTATCAATGTTTATTAAATTTTTAGCCATGTCCAAACTCTATTCTTAGTGTTAGCCAGGTTAGAGGTTATAACCTCCTTGCTAGAATTCATCCTACAGTGAGCTAGGTATTGGTGGACAAAGACTAGATTTTTAACCTCCTTGTTAGGACCTACACATGTACAGGATTGTACACGTCATGTACATATATATGGCACTCATGTGGAGCAGGTTGACTGGTCAATCATATCCATTCCTGCCATGTCAGAGATATCCATGACTCATTTGTATCTTTGAAGACAATGTTCTTTCATAATCCTGGAAAATACAGTCTAGAAAAACTGCAGGAATACACACAGAACTACAATAATGAAGTGATATAATAAACTGTGTATAAACCGCCATCAACCTAGAAGCAAGTTTAATGTTAATTTTTTTAACTTCATTGGGAAATTACTTTCAGTCTGGTCTGAAGGCTTAGGCCATTAGCCCAGCCTGTTCAACCTGACACACCGACGGGGCTGTTCAACACACCGACAGGGCTGTCCAACCCCGTCGGGGTAACCTTTGAGCCCAGACTTCTCATGAATTATCACACAAACTTGCTAATTACACTGGTGTGAAGATGTGAATTCTCATTAATTCAGTGGTTTTCATGGGGTGTTCATGAGGATAATTGGATGCGGTCTGGGTGCGGGGTGGTTTTCCACCCCGACGGGGTAGAGTTTACTACCGACCGGGGTGGGCTTCTGATCCCGTCGGTGTGGCTTGTACACCGACGGTATTGCAATTTTTAAAGTGAAATATCTTGACAAATATGTATGTTTTGACCATAAAAAAATAACCTGGTACTGAGGATAACATGATCTTTCAAATGGTATGTAAAAATTTACTGTACCTGCAGAAATGGCAAAGTTGAAAATCAGGGATTTCAACATGGCCGTCTGCAAATTCGGAAAGTGACATTCCAAAATTGAAGTGACCAGTGTTAAGAACACCTTCGTGTTAACCAACCACACACCGCAGACTAGGCAAAGGTAAACTGCACAGAGTTCAAGTTTACATCAGGATAATCAGGTTTCTAGGTATATGTATAACTGAAAGCCTCTTTACACCAAAGGACGAGTATTGTTACATTTTCAAACAACCATTCCAACCAAAATCATTTCCTTAATGTATTTTTGGGTTGAGTGTTGAGTGTCGACATCCGATTCTTTTTGGACAGTTTCAGGTGTACCGGTAACCCCTGTTAGAGCCACCAGGGATACCAGTAACCCCTGTAAGAGCCACCTGATGTCCCTACTCCTCTGTGCAGCTTACAAGGACTGGGCACCGAGAGCAGAACCCCAACTGTCGCATTAGGCTGAAGGACAGACAAAGAACAGAACAGGAGACAGACAGAAGATGTGTGTGTGGGGTTGTGGACTGGTTGGGTAACTGTGTGAGGGTTGGTGAGAATGTTGTACTGTAGTTTTGTACCCACACTGTGGAGAATTACTGGCTGCAGAGGGCCTTTGACCAACTGGAAGTCAAAATAACTGGCACTCGTCAATCATCCAAAATGACTGTGAAAGTTACATATGACAGTGAATGTCTTTTGTTGGGGGAGCTCTGAGAAACTAAATTCTGAAGAGATACAAGACCTTGGTGGTGTATATGTACATGACTTTGTGCACTTGTTTGAGATCAAATAAAAAACATGAAGGACATGAAGCTCAAAGGTTCTTCCTGCATATGAAAGAAAACAAAATGTTTTGGATGCACTGGCTTTGAAACTAAGCAGACAACCAATTCTAAGCTGCAAGAGCAAACTAACACACGACACAGCAACACCCAAAATATAACCTGAATCAAATCACCACTACCAAAACATCTGTGTGTACAATGTATGTGTGCTTACATGTAGCAACAAATGAACAGATCCACAAAATGAAACAGCTACTCTGTAAGAAAATCTACAGATTGAGGGGCTACAAACACAGGACCAAGGTAACAGCTGAAACACTGGTATGTGAGTCACAGTAACATGTCTGGGACTGATGCTGCTAACTGGGAGGCACACACTCTAAAGCCCTGGTCACATACATTGTATGACGCACCTAGTACAATGTTTTTCTGCAACAATATTGCCATATGTCGTAGGTTTGAGATTGAAGAAACGGATGTGATATGGTTTAGTTTCTAAACTACGGTACCTGTTGTCGAGACAACAGTTGGTACTATGCAAACATCTGGATTTTGAAACTGCTCACAGACATTTCAGTCATCAGCATCCACTGTCTTTTATCAGTGACTGAAAGGTAATGTCTGACAAAAGGTAGTGGATGCTACCTAAAATGTCTGCCCATTTTCAAAACCGATCCAGTTGCTAATATAATTAGTGTTCTCAATATCTGACCACCTGCTGGATGTCTAACTTTTGTGGACGTATATTGTACCCATTTCTTTTCAAATTCGGCATGATTGTCGCAAAAAAACTCTCTATCATAGGCGCACCGTACGATGTACATAACCGGGCCTAAGTGGGGCTACGGGATGAACACAGTGTGGACTACTCTACACATGTCACCCACACGGACATGGTACGGAGATGAAGGCATTCTTACAACACTTTTGTACACGCCCTCCAGGAGCAGCTGATGGCAGTAAGAAGTGGCAGGGAAGGGCACACAGTTAGTCACAGGTGAAAAAACAACATGGAACACAGACAGAAGAGGGTCTGAATGGGGGGATCCTGGCAACAGTTTATGGTAAATGTAGGAGAGCTGGCAACACTTCAGGAAGGCCTGGAATGCTTAACGGTAAAATAAGTTGTTCCTGGAAAATACTTCATTGCATTCTTCTTTATCTATTTATTCATGTCATTTTGAAATTTGCATATGAATTTTTTTTCAATAACAATGATGAATTCAGGATAACTAACCCTTGTCCTGCTGGCATTTTTCACACAATATTTTTCAATAATTTCATATCTTAATTAGGTCAAAGACCCCCAACTTTTTTGTTGCCCTGAGGTGGCATATTTACTTCCACATTCGTTGCGTTTCGCTGTGGTGTTATGCGTTGCACGAGAAATGCCCCCAAATCGTACCTATGCTGAGTGCTATATACTAGATAGTCCAAAACAGCAATTGTCGTGCTCTGCAGGACAAGGGCTAATAACATGCTACATGGAACTAATGAAACCAGTAATATGAGTCTGTACTTACGTTTGCGTTCATGGCTTTCTTCTGCACCTCGTTCATGGAGGCGATACTCGGCGCCGCGATGAACACCACAAACGGGGCAAACTCTGCCGATCTCAGCACCTTCAGGGCCTGGGAGGAGAAACAAACATACATACATGTTTAAATCTACTGCACATAACATTGATTTAACACTTAGTGAATGCCTGTAAGCTAGGAGAATCTGGCACTAACATTTGATTATTCGAAACTTTTAACTTATGGTAGTCATGGGTTATTATGTCATTCGTTCGAAACTGTTCTGTTTTTCTATTTTGGGCAAATTCTAGTAGCTCCGATTCTGTCCTCTGAGGTAAAGCATGTACTTTTGGATGTCTTGATGCATATGTCTTTGTGAGTGTGTAGCCCCTTCTTTCTGTCCACAATAACTCAACAATGTCTGCCAGTGGGTGTTTTGTCTTGATATTTGGTATGTGGGTAGGTGTTGGCAAAATGAAGGACAAGTTTGATGATGGGCCCAATAGACAATCTGGGTTCTGTTAGAGTCGTCTACATGGACTAACCTGTGGCTCCACATCTAAGATAGCAATGAGCCCCTCCTCGTGGATTTTCCTGATAGTGTCCAGTTTGGTGCCGTACATGGCGTCCTCGTGAGTACCGTACTCTAGGTACTCATTGTTAGCGATGTCTGCCATCATCTGATCGTGTGACACAAAGTAGTAGTTCTTGCCGTCCTCTTCTTCCTTGCGAGGGGTCCGTGTTGTGTCTGTGGAGGCAAAAGAGGGTCTTTGTCTGGTCGTGTCTGTGGAAGCAAAAGAGCTGATCTGTGAAATCAAGGAAAAAATCTGTGGGGAAAAAAATCACACTCAGGAAAATGATAAAAGTTGTATTCCTTTGGTTCTCACTGAAGGGAGGGGGGCGGATTTGGTTCAGGAGTTTGATTAATTGACTTGAATTTTGTTCTTTGATAAGTAGCCAAATTTCTTCTGTAGTTTGAACTTCGATTGATTTGATTTGAATTTAATTCTTTGCGATGGGGACAAATTTTGTTCTGCAGTTTTAGTTATTGACTTGAATTTTGTTCTTTGCAATGGGGATTAATTTCATTCTGTGGTTTGAAAAATTGACTTGAATTTCATGCTTTAATTGCTGATGCTTTTGTACAGCAAGACACCCATTTTGCAATAGCATGATTATGCATGAAACTATTGAAAGCAGCATCATGCCTCAAAACAACAAAAAACTGACAAAATGAAATTAAACACAATATGGAGAGGATTGAGTGAACGTGTATTTTAATAAAAACCCAAAAGTGCAATAATCAGAATGAGTGATACAGAATCACTGAATGATTGGAACCAAGCAATACAACTTTAACACAGGTACTCAGAGAATAACAGTCTCTATATTATTAAGAAAGACCTGTCTACAGTACCTCTAAAAAGACACAATCAGAAAGAGAAAATACATAACATTTGAACAAAGGGACAAATAAAGATACAAATTAGACAGGTCAACTTTAACTGAGACTACTACTCTGAACACCTACATGTATTATCACAATCAGAAGCAAAGCATATGATGATGTTAGTTAAAACACAATAAAACCTATTATTGGTTATCAAAATCTTACAGAAAGGAAGGAAAGATTCAACAAACAAGACAAATCATTAAAAAACTGTTGATTGGATAACAAATTTTTTTTTTTATTATTATGAGCTTTGTCAATTGAGCAAAGCATTGTTAGTTCGTGTTCAGGATTTATTTTGTTATCCCCCTACACCCCTTCCCCCACCACCAACACTGGGATGTACATTGATAGGTTCCCAAAGTCAAACACAAACCCTTTCTGTTATGAGAAGTGTGCCCTTACGGCCAGGGTGGGACAGATTAATAGGAAATGACAGCAAACACCAAGACTTTGTGAAAAGGGCAGGTTTAGGTTTTATTCAAGAGGGTTTGGACAGTCAATATAGAAAAATATGTCCAAAAACACAGATCAGCTCCATTTGCAATTTGACATAATGTTATACATATTATGTACATCATTCAGTTAGGTTTCAATGAATTTTTATTTCTACTTTTTGCATGCTAGGAAGTTGTGCACTTCTTAGTCATCATCACCATATTTTGTCATGCCAATACTAAAACCAGTGTTTAGGTACTAGGTAGGTAGTTGGGGTGCTTAATTAATAGGAGTGAGAAAAAGGCTAACTAAAGTAAGCTCACTAATCAAATTTAATTACTATCTACTGTAATCTACCAGCTAGATGTGTCTGTTCATAAGAACCTTGCTTTGTAAGGAATGCATAACATTCACGGTTGCCCAAAAAGGCTATTTACCACCACACTACATATTGTCAAGGCCTACAACATACATTTTGTACAACACATAAATATACTGTAGGTGCTTAAATTACGTAGATATATACGAAGGAGACTACATCATACTCACGTGGAATGGGGTAAGCGAACTTGTCTGGGTGGGTTGTGATCAGGGTGTTCTTGATGTGTCTCCTGCCCACACCGTGAGCACCTGAAACATGAAACAAATAAGAAATCAGAGATTTTAGACTTCCAGGAATTATTAATCAACTGTCAAAATCACCTCCCATCCCCCCTTGAACTGAAGACTAGGACAAGCAGACACACAAATCCACAACCCAGTCACCCAAAAGAAAGCTTCTAAAACAATCAGAAAGTCAGAAATACAGACACATCCTTTGTAAAGATATGTTTAAAATTAGAGGTCTTGCTTGATGTCTTATGACAGTTGGAAACCTCTGAAACCATCACTTTAACCAGTGCAATTTTAATTGCTGCCCGTTGCATATAGAAATTGTGCCTGCTACTTACCCAGGAGCACCAGAGTCTTTCGCATGAAGGCGGGCAGCCGAACCACTTCTTCATAGGTCACCAGGTCTAGTTGGTCAAAAACTGCAATGGAATGTGTGGGAAGGTATTTAGTAGGGTAAGCAGGTTATGAATTACAACAGGTCACAGCTTAAGGGTCATACAATACAGTCCAATTCAATCCCTGTCTCTATTTTGCTGCAGTTTTAACGCTGAATCATTCTTCATCCAAGAATATCTATGATATAAACATGCATTAGTTTGGGAAATTTTTGTCAGGAGAAATTACATGTCATCTTCCATACATATGTACCTGTATGATCATAAACTATTTCTATATTATTCAATCCATGCAGCAATGTCTTTCTTCAAAACTGAACCAGTATAAATATTTACTATGAAATAATCTGTTCAAAAGGTTTCATTATTTGTGAGGTTCTACTTAAACATACTGATAGACAAATGAGGATAAGAAAATGCATGAAATCATTCTGACAGTTATTGAATAAAATACAATAAACTAGACGTAGATGTTTAATATAAACTACAAACATACACTCAGATGTTAACAGCTGCAGTACCATTAAGGTACACTAGGTAGAGCAGTTACATACTATATTAGTTGATATGACGTATAAACTACTGAAGTGAGGGAAGTGCCATGCATTCCAACACAATAATGAAAGAAATAAACTATCAAATTCTAGTATCTGCAGGGCATCCTTTACAAAACATACACAAAACATGTTTGTCAAAGTTTGCAGAGAAGGAAAACTGGTCTCTAAACCAAGACAGAACTAGAAGAGACTAAATTTACCTTTCAAAGCATAGAATATGTGCAGAGAGTGTTAGAGATAGTCAGCAGTCTACTTCTATAATGAGTGCACAGTGTGGTCAACATATGGGACTCTCCTAGATAGCATAACTCTGAACTACTGTATGGTATCCCTTATGACAAGCAAGCAATTAAAACACATTAGTCATGCATAATTGTTGTACAGATACTGAAAGAAAGTAATGACAACAACAACAACAAGAAATTATTTTCTGTTTGGATATACTTTTTTTATAGCATGAATGCCAACCTTTTTAGCTTTTTTATTATTAGTATTACACTTTTTCAGTCACTTCCCTGTTAAAAAGACTGGCCTCACACATACTCTCTCATTTCAAAATTTGTTCTGAATTCAAACAACCCCACCGATTGGCCACAGCTGCCTCTAGATCTAAAAGGTTGTCCAATCAGCAGAGCCTTTAGTCGTCCAATCACTAGACAGATAGAGAATACATGCAGATCTACCGGGTAGTCTTTTTGGCAGGGAAACAAGACAGCATACGAAAGCTAAGAAAAAGGCTGGCAACCAGGCTACTTTGTAAATAAAGAAAATGACCACAAAAAGGAGGAAACTGACTCAACATAAGAAGCTAACTTCTCAACATCACAAAAAGTTTCCCACTTGGCACCAAATTTTGCCTGTTGATTGCCACAGTCCCCAGAATTGCGACCTATGTGGCCTTGGTAGTAAGTAGAAATACCAACTTACACTTAGCGAGCTCAGATTTGTCAACTACGAGCGACATAGGATGCATTAGGAAGGAAAGAAATGGGACAAAGTGTTGAAAACTGCCACGCTGGTTTACAACAGGTTATGTCAGTGGACAAGCCGACAAGAGCAGGTTAGAAAGTTAGCTACATGTGTGCTAAAACCGTTCATGGGCCAATAATCCTTACAAAAACTAGTTCCACAAACTTAAAAATGCTTGTAGAAGGTAAATTTAGTCTCTACTGATGTGCTACAAAAGGCACACACCGAAAACCTGAGGCATGTCAAAATATTACTGTTACGTTACGTTAAGTAACATTTATTTGCACTATGGCCAAATAAAACAAATAAAGATATCTTGAAAAGCAACAGCTAACGTTAATTTACTGCTCTTTTAAATTGTTTGGGGAAGGCAAAAAAAGCTTCCAACATTGATCCAAAAACACATGCAGAATCTGTCGGGGAATGTTGTATTAGACAGGAAAATAGTCTGAAATAGAGGGGTTAGTACGTTAGTAAGTTTAATGATAAGATATGTGAAGAGATATTCCAATTACAAAGACTTGAGGGGGTAGGACTAGAACATTTGTCTTGCTTTGACTACATTGTGTTTTCTCCCTAACCTTAATTTCTTTAAAAATCCTTCGCTGGCCTAGCCTGGGTACCATCCTACTTGTACATTGTATGCCGGGGCTCCCACACTCGCTTCCCTAACAAGTTGGGAAGCGAGTGTGGGAGCCCCGGCATACAAGTAGGATGGTACCCAGGCTCTCGCTGGCCATCTTGTCATTATCAAGACTTACTAAAATCTATGACAGGCACTGTTAAAGCAACAGAATATGAGCACAGTACTAGTCCCTCTCCCCCAAGCTTTCCAATTGGGCAGAGACAACTGAGATGAACAGTGGTGGACAGGACATACGTTACCCTACATGTAGTAATTCCAGGTGGGCTAAAACAGATACAATGTGATATGCAAAGTGTGATGCAGAAAACAAGCATTGTACTGAGGAAGGGTGGTCTACACACAGGACAGAAGAAACTTTCGTTGAGCTACTTTTAATATTAACACCTGTAATTTTTTTATCCTTCAGCCTCCTAAGGCAGTCATTTGGCACCAACTTCCAAACAGCATTTTACAGGTGCAGAGAAGACGTTTTGTAAACATCTAAAAAAAGGAACACTTTTTTCCACCAAGTTTACAACAAGGAGGAAATATAATATGACAGCATTTTTTTTTAAATTGTGCAGTGTGAATGCAATAAAAGAGCTGTAGTTGTATTTGTTTTTCCATCCATTGGTAGCACTTGTGAGGAAAGGAAGTGAAATGTAGAATCTGATCAAGAAAAGATTTCATATGGTTCTATATAATAACAGTTACTATACTTTCCTAAATCCACATACATGTACATGTACACTGCTGCATGCTGTTGTCTGGAGTAATTGTTAATAAAAATTGATAATTCTCATCTTATATATTCATACTTATCATTTTATAACTTGTCAACAGCAACAAAACTCCACACATATGTATGAAAGCTGAAAAAAGTTTAAGTGATGAATGTCACATCCAGGAGTTACTGTATTGACAGAGATAAAATGTAAAATGTGAAACTTTCACAAGATATCAGCACTTACCAGCGTTGTGTTTAGCCAGGTATTTGTCCTTGTACTGTTTCTTCCTGACCTTGCCGAACCATGTGCACGAGGCCTGGGACTCCTTCTTAGCTTTCTCCATGGCCAGACAGGCCACCCTCCTGAAAAGAAGCAAGAAAATCCATTCATTGAGCCATTCTCTTTCAAATTGTCCAAGAAAAAGGTTCATGCAGTTCAGAAAATAATTGCTTGGGACCGAAACCCATATCACGTCAACTTGATCCAAAGAGCAAATTCCTGGGAAATAATCTGGAAGTCCATTCATCTTTTGTTGAGTTTTCTTTTTTGACAAAAAGTCACTAAGAAAAAGGCCCCTGCAGTTCAATAAATGACTGATAAGGGCTCAAACCTACATTACTTCATCCCATGAGTAATCTGCAGTGAAAAAATCATTACCATATTCCAAAACCAATCTATTTTCTGAAGAAACTCCTTTCTGGCTGTTACTTTTTGTCCTTTTAAAGTTAAAAAACAGCCTTAGTATAATTTGACTTTGTGGCTTCTTTGGTACATGTGGCATTTGGGGCGGGCTATCATACATGTAGGATGCCTAGGCATCTTAGGCACTGAATACTTGCAGTACACCGCGTACGTAGGGAGACAACCACCCACCATTCCTGCAGCTCCGGTGAGGGCACCAGCCCGGCCTCGCCGTTAATCGGAGTGTCGACTTTCCGCGCCTGCCACCAGTTGTGGTCGTCCTTGCTGATGATCTGCAGGATGTCCCCGACCTTGAACATGATCCCGGCCTGTCGACACGGGATGATCTCGTCTTCCAGCGGGTCGTACTCAAACTGTGCGCGGACGTAGATCTGAACACGCACAAACACACAAACAAACAATAAATGATCATCACACACACACAAAAATTACTTGAAAAACCATAAGGAAACAACTCATTCAGTACTAAAATTTTGAGTACTACTTATTATTTAGTAAAAAAAATGCAAAAATAAAAGATAAATATTACTTGTTTGTGTGTGGCCAAGAAAATACAACGCTATACGTTCAGGTAGAGGTTATGATGAAGAAATATTGTTTGTTGCTCCTCAAGATCTGAACACGCACAGACAAACAATCAATCAACCAATGAATGATCATCACACTTTCGGAAAAAGATAGCCACATTTCAGAAACAACTCATACAGTAGTAACAGTACTAAAATTTGAAATACTAAAGTAAAAAAAAATGCAAATTATAACTACTGCTTGTGTATGGCCAAGAAAATTCAACGTTGTACTTTCCGAAATGTCGTTTGTTGCTTTTCAAGTACTTAGTATGAGGAACAAATACTTGCTATCCACTTTTGTATGACACATTGGTGTTACAAATAAAGGTTTGTATTTTGTTGGCCACAAAAAAAAAACACAACAAATCACAGTGTTTTTCCTGTCATTACAGTTATATGGTCACAACATTTATGAAAAGCTGAATTCAATATTCAAGATACAATATTTATTGTTTATAATTTCTTATTTCAATGGAGATGTTTGGGGATTACTTCACCAAAACCACCATGTTAACAAAATGACAGGGAAACACTGAATGACTATCGTCAAATTGTAGTATACACACAACACATTACACAGTACAACACATCACAAATACACCTACATGTAATTACCACTATGCCCAACAAAGCCACAATTAGTCTATTAGAAACATGAAAAACAGAAAACAAGCAGCTAGTGCCACAGACTGATGATGTATAAAGGTTAGTGTGGTTAAAGGCCAGGCTATGCAGCACAAGCACAGATATGTGGGAATAGGGTAGGGCTAGATTTCAGGAAAAAGCAGAGCAAAAAGTCCAGGATTCAGTACTTAAGGACAAACTCGGCCCTTTAGTACTAAATCCTGGACTAAGACATTTTATCTTGTCTTGACTTACTTGGGGATAGAAAATACTTTGGGTTTGGTCGCATTAAAATCCCCAGTTACCAGCATATTGCACTGTCCTATACCCTATTCCCAGGGAAACACAAGTAAGGTGAACATTCACAGGGTTCGTACACGTACCAAAAGGACCAAATTCTTTTTTTTCAGGACAACGATAACACACAAATAGTACATCTCTCACCACTTAACAAAGGGTCATCCTCCCATGGCAGGGGCAGCGGCTCCGAATTCCTTCTTCACCCCTACCCCTGCCGTATTACATGGCATCTTCTACTCTACGACCCGAGGAATATTAATATTCATGAGCTTGCCTTATTTGGCATGACCCCATTTCTGACTTGGGCGGCGAAGGGACGTCACCCTCCCCGCCGGCGACTCCGCCGCCGCCCGGTGACGAGCCCGTTAACGCGTTGGGGAGGCCGTGCGGGGCAAAGTCACCGAGTTAACACCTTCCCCGTGCTCGGCGGGATCCGCGCGCAGCCTCCAGCACACGCTAGCGCCCCGCCGACGCCCGCAGCGGCCTGCATCGCAAAAGTTCTCTTCCCGAGACGACGCCATGTTTGTTTTTATTTGTCACTGAATAGCCGACATGATTGGTTCCGATAGCTAGCGCATCTCATAAATATTAATGTAAAGTGCGTTGAAGATTTTCTCTGTGATACGTGATTGGCTGAGAGCGTGTCCCTGGAATCGGGTCGTAGAGTAGAAGATGCCATGTAATACGGCAGGGGTAGGGGTGAAGAAGGAATTCGGAGCCGCTGCCCCTGCCATGGGAGGATGCAAAGGGTGCAAAGATGTACAAATGTACACAATATGGACCATTCACAATTGAGATATTTAGATATTTTTTCTTACATTTTCTTTCCAGCAAACTTTCTGTACTTTTCCAAAATGCTCCAAACAAAAAAGTAAATTTCAAAAGGAAAGGATGAAAATTTTTTTTCTTGTACGAACCATGTTCGAAAACCAATGATCCACCTTTTCGGGGTTCGATATACCAACCTCACACACTGGAGAAGTAGACCTATAGCTAGGCACAATCTTGAACGTGACGCTACCACGGGCATCCTTCTGCAAATCACCAAGACAAAGTCAAAAACACACATGGAGGGAGGCACCACACAGTTAGTACAAGGCCATGCAATGTCCTGCTTACTGTGAGACAGAAGTCAGCCTAACATTCGGCAGCGCCATACTGACCTCAATGTTTGGAGGCGGCGGCCTATAGCTAGGAACAATCTTTAACGTGACGCTACCCCGCGCGTCTCTCTGTAAACAAAACAGCAGTTAACAAAACAAAAATAAACAAAACAAAAACATACAACAAAATAGACTAAACAAACTACTAAATTGTATCAAAAGAATATCAACCAATATTTGAAAGATGTAAAGAAACAATTTGATTAAACCCCCCAGAAATAAAATGTAATCTTCTGCATGGCAACAGAATGCTATGGGAACACAACACTACAGACTGATTTTCAGACTGTTTCATTCTAGTAAGGGGTATTGGTGCTTCATTATGGTATTTTTTACTAAATGTGTGAATATGTTATAAACTTTAAAAACAAGTTATAAACAAGAAACTTTTTTTCAGGTCATTTTCCTGTGGAGTAAAAAAACTGCAAAATCTTTTCTTGCACTTTCTTCTCTCAGTGCTAGGGGGAGCTTTCTGAAGTTCATACAAGTCGA
Source organism: Branchiostoma belcheri (assembly GCF_001625305.1). NCBI lineage: Eukaryota > Metazoa > Chordata > Leptocardii > Amphioxiformes > Branchiostomatidae > Branchiostoma > Branchiostoma belcheri. The sequence continues at coordinate 1,307,987 of NW_017804376.1, forward strand.
TGTAAAATGTATTTACAATTAATTTTAAAAAAAAAAGCATCTTTGTTCTTAACATAATTCTTACATTAATTTTCAACAAGAATACGCCTTTGTTCCTACAAAACTTCCTCTGCAAAAATTCAAAGCATTCACTACATATTTCATGGGCTTCGATAAAGATCTAATGACCTAATTAGTAATACTAACAGGGCTTAATCGTTAATCCAATATTTTACAGTACCACCCTATAAATTGTGCCATGAACGATGGCGTATCATACACGTACATCATCATGTATTCACTCGACACACCTCCGTAATTACACGCTATAGAGACGGACATGCCCGCCTCGTTAATGCCGGCAGGATGTCCAAAGAAAATCTGTAATTAGTGGACCTGAGCCAGAGAGTCTGGGCGAGCAAATCCCCACAAATGGCTTTAATCCCTCTTTAACTACAGCCGCCCCCGGACAGATCTTAGACCGTACCAGCCGTGTCTAACTAGAGTACTCGGTAATACCCGGTCACGCTTAAAGTTCTGTTCCTATAATTTTAGTATAAACTTTTGACTTTTGATAAGAAAAAGATCAGATTCTGTTGCAGGTAATCTTTTCCATAGCCTAAATTTGCAATTTTCAAGATGACTGTATGAGCCATCCTAACAAGAGTACTCTATAATACCCGGTCACGCTTTAAGTTCTGTTGGTATAAACTTTTTACTTTTAATATAAGAAAAAGATTGAGCTTCTGTGGCATGTAAAATTCTTCACATTTATAGATCCTAAGTGTGCAATTTTGTAATGACTGTATGAGCCATGTCTAACTAGAGTAGAGTATAATACCTGGTCACGCTTCAAGTTCTGTTATCAACTTTGACTTTTAATAAGAAAAAATCAGATTTTGTTGCACGCAAATGTAATACTATTATCTTTTCCGGAGCCTAAATCATTATTATAGTGTATTATATAGTAAATGAGAATTTTTTTAACAAGTGTACAAGCCGTGTCTAACTAGAGTAGAGTATAATACCCGGTCACGCTTTAAGTTCTGTTCCTATAAACTTTGGACTTTTAATAAGAAAAAGATCAGATTCTGTTGCATGTTGTCTTTTCCAGAGCCTTATTATGCAATTTTTTTAATGACTGTATGAGCTACATGTATCCTAACAAGACTACTTTATGCCCAGTCACACTTAGAGTTCTATTCCTCAAAAATGTTGATCTTTCATAAAAAAGAAAAGATCTACACTCGTCTGCATTTAATGATCTTTTCCAGAGCCTAAATGTAATGTCTTTAAACATTTATACTGTGACACAATTTGAGATGACTGTACGAGCCATGCCTAACAAGACTACTTTATAATACCCAGTCACACTTAAACTTCCTTCCCAAATAACTCGACTTTTCATAAAAAAGATCTACAGCATGTAATGGTCTTTTCCAGGGCCTAAACGTGACGTCTTTAAAACTTCAAACAGTAACACAGTTAGGAAGGGAAACACTTGCAAATACTGCATTAATGAGATGCAATATAAAATCTGTTCACCTTTTATTGCACTTAATCTCGAACATTAATCAAGCAAAGATTAGGACAAAGCTCTGATTCTCATAAAGTAAACCCCGGAATCATTCAAATGTTGCTCAGGTTAGACACGTAATATTTCTCAATTAATTTTAGGTTCAGCTTGATCTGATATTGATTTTGACCTTGGAACAGCAAAGACCTTGACTTACAGACAATTGTTTTGTTTTGACGCAATGGATCTTTACTTTATTTCTATGTTTTTATTTTATGACAATTTACCACATTTGTGGAAGGATCTTTGTTCTATAAAATGTTGTTCTTCTTTCATGTTATGCAGAATAAATGCAAAAACGTTTTTTCTGTATATGCTGGGCCCCCTTTGAAATCAACTTTTATAAGTTGAAGGGGCTACCTAGTTGTGTCAAGATGAAATAGATCGATAGATAAATACCAGGTTATAAAAATAATATTTAAGGTAAAATTGAAAGGGGGGAGGGCTGGTTGCAGGACTTACCAGCATCTTCTGTAGAGCTTCTATAGTCTGATTGGCGACGCTCACACCGTTGATTTCTCGAATCTCATCTCCAACATGCAGGGTTGCTGGAAAACACAAACATCACGTCTTCATAAATACATAATTCTACCTGTAAAGTACCTCATCATGATTGTGGTGTTTGGCTCAGAAACCAAGCGGTTCCAGGCACAATCCTCTGACAACTCTGACAACGTTGTACGTTCAGCAAATTGTGCCCTTGGCAATGGCACTTTACGCGACTTTCCTCATTGTAAGGTGGAGTGACGCCCAACGGGCCTATCGGCAAATCCAAGGAGTTTAGAGAGAGACTCGACTCCTTTCTAACAAGTGTCCTAATTACACTGATGAGGACATTCGGCTTATCCATTGTCTGAAGGGTGTGCTAACACTGATGAAGACACAGATTTGGCTAATACATTGTCTGAAGGGTGTCCTTATACTGATGACAACACGGTGCTTTGGCTAATCCATTGTCATCAACGTCAAAACAGTGTCTAACACTCATGACACACAGTGTCTATCAGATATGGCTTATTTGTCTGAAGGGTGTCCTAACACTGATAAGAACACTGATTTGGTGCCATTGTGCCAATAACTGTAATCTGCTACAACTGTACAAGTGAAACTTTTTTCGTTACACTTAGTTTGCATGTTTAGAATACACATTGTCGTTCAAGTCAAGAAATTCAATTCAGTATAATGTCTTTCTTGACTAAATCATCCTCACCATCCTAGTGCATTCTTTACTCTAACTTAGGGGGAACGCCTTCCTTAGCAAGTTTGAGACAAGATCTTTTAATGATATCAATATGATCTCAAATATTAGTTTCATCATCTATCATACCTTTCATAAATATATTTTTGCAATGAAAAAATATCACTCATTGTCCAAGTTTAGCTTATGAAATATTGTGTGAATCTTAAAAAAAAATCTGTCAAGGCCAGACAGAGATGTAATATGCAGGCTGCTGGCTGGGGAATGGGGAGGGGGGCAATTCAAGGTCATCAGAATGATATTTGTGTCCAGAATGTTGACCCACCCTGGATGTCAGCTTGAACAAGTTAAAGGTCATTTCATATTATGAAGAGGTTACTCAATATGTAGGCAGACATTTTGACCCTACACAGCAGGAGAGAGGAGGAAAGACGCGGTAGTGATGTCGTACAAGCATGATAGGGGCGTGTTTCTCTTGTCGTTAGGTGTACATTTATTCCCTGTCAAGTGCCAACTTTCTTTAAAAGTATTATTCAAAGAATTTTGGATTGGTGTACTCTGTAAATGATTTAAACTTTCCCAGTGGTTTCATTTTGTGATAGGAGAGAGAAGGAGAGGTTTTTGTAGCATTTGTTTGTTTGAAACAATTCTGTTTTAATATAAAACACAGAGCAGTGTTACTATTTTGTGGTAAGAGTCCACTGAAAAAAACATGACAGTAAAACTACTGCAAACTTATCGCAATTTACAATACTGCTGAGTTCCAAGTAAGTACTTAAGAATTTTTTAATCTTCATAAACCAGACAATCCTACACAACCGGTGACCTTACAAATGGACCCATCTGTATAAAACTGTTGCAGTTGATTGAAAATAGAACAAGTCGCTCTTACATAATTGCGTTACTGCTATTAAAGTACGGGATCTTATATGCTGCCAAAATTACAAGGAAGCTCATCCCTGTCTTAACATCCTCGGATCACGGGATCATGGACGATAAATGTTGATAGGTCATGCAGGTCAGGAAGAGTGGCCAGTAAATGACAGACAAACAGGTTTCAGCTCGCCGAAGTTATAATTACATCACAGCATGAAGCACGATATTGCAGCTGCCTTGGGTCCTTCTATATTCCGAGATGTAGGGCCTAGGAAAAAAAATTGTGTTTCCTGTTTCAGTCCAAAAAAAGGGTTGGTACTGTTAGTATTATCTTTTTTTTTTCTATTTTAAACTTTGACGATCTCTAGTGATCCAACTTATACAATGCAGTATTTTAAGAAAGTAAATATTGCATGAGGATACTTATAGTTTCAATGTCAATGTTGGAAAACTGATTGTACAACGTTTCATCACTCAGTTGTCAGATCATGAAGCTAGAAAAGGTTGATCAGCTTGAAAAATTTATGTCCCTTGCACAGGGGTCCACACAAAAAAATGGCTAGGGTTGGCAGTTTTTTCTAGGGTCGGTCGGGAAACAGTAAACACAACATTTTTTTCCCTAGGCCTAGCTAGCGTGTGCCACGTCTGTTATTACAGAGAGGTACAATTGTGGGATGCGGATTGGCCCGTTTGACCCCTCCTATTTCGCTGACCCCACTCGTACACGAACCCTGCCCCCGAGGCAGTTACGTGCATCATTTGGCCCGGGAGAGGACCCAGGCCGATCAAAACTTAATAAGGAATGTAATGGACCATATGGGCGCTGCATGTACAACACTGCTGCACTGTCAGCAACACTGACACTGCCTGGGACGTGATTGGGATCTTACATAATGTACTGTATTCAACTTCTGAATCAGTAAGTCTGGTAAACTCGATCTTTTTCTTTTGTAATTATATTACATGTATGTCCAACAATGATGACAATGACAATCTTCAAGTTTCTGAGGTTAGTGAGGTAGTATGTTTCCCCATGTGGCTCCTGGCCAGATGCTGTGAACTTTGACGTCCTGTCATTGTACACTACCATTGTACAGTCTTCCCCACCCATGTGCTATCAACCTGCTATAACAACCAGATGCACAAACCCACAGCTCAGCCACCCAAAACAGTACTTCAATACCTTGAAATCAATATATTGTATATTTGATAAGTTTTTACATCAGAAGAGATGAGATTGTAAAGTGATAGGCTCTCTGTTACAGACTGACTTACTCACCTATTACTATTAATCTCAATCAACCACTGCCTCCCTGCCTGTGTCCTTACCTTGTCTGTGTATCATGCCCCCGTGCAGGATCCTGGCCACCACACACCGCCCCTCCTCATTCATCTTCAGCGTGATGCCCTGTACACATGGGGACAAGGCTCAACATTGTCAGTAACACAGGCTAAGGAAGGTGTTAGTTCTTAACCAACATCTTTATTTACAAACACATCATATAAGACTTAATAACATCTTTTGGTGTTCCAAGCAATGAAAGTTTCTTTGCAAACTTAAAATTTCACTTCAATCTACAAAATAAACTAAGGTTATTAAATTACTGGTAAGAATTACATAACACTGGTCATCTCAATTTAGGAAAGTCACTGGCCATTTGGAATGTCAAGTAAAAATTAACATTTTGCATTCAAGTTTCACATCAGTGCGCAGGTCTTGATGTAAGGAGTATAGTGATATGAAAATTATTGTTCTGCAGTATTCATAACTTTAGATATCATTTATAGAAAATGCAAGCAGACCGACGGGTTTTTCAGCACCCAGACAGGGCTAGCAGCTACCCCGTCAGGACCAAATCACAGGACCGTCGGTGTAAAGTACTCACCCCGTCGGTGTAAGGTACTCACCCCGTCGGGGTGACACTGTCATAATCACTAAACCCGACGGGGTAATGTCACCCCGACGGGGTGGGAGTTCTGGTCAAAGAGGTGCAAAATCCCAAAACAAAGCCAGGAAAGGTGTGAATTGATCAGTCTATACACACCGACGGGGCAAGTTCACCCCGATCGGGGTGAGCTCTGATCCCGTCAGGGTGAGCTCAGACAGTCATCCAATCCAATTGATGTGCAAAATCAACATTATCAGGACAAAGAATAAGCATGGAGAGCACAATCCACACTCTTCTATCTGCCCCTTTCAGCCAACTATAAGGGTCACAAAAAAGAAAGATTCCAGAGAGCTTACAAACACATACTCACTACTCCAAAGCTATGTCTAATAGAATTTTACCGACATGATCAATATTGACTGAAGGAGGCCATATAAAATAAAAATACTTAAATTTATTTCCTTCAGTCTACTTGTAAGAATTGAGATGTAGAACACACAGGTCTTGCAAATAAATTGATCAAGTTCCTCAATTGCTATTACACTGGCCACAATATTCGGGGATCGAAATTAAATTTGGCTTAGCAGCTGAAAACAGTCAGTCGTTCTTGTGAATATTGCCCACAAATTTTCATATGGTCATAATCGTGTCATATAATGAGCAAAATGCCTTAGCTGGTCAAGAATGGGAGAAATCTCTGATAATTGTCACAAAAAAGGGAGGTTCTCTCTTTTACCTCCTTTGTCTGAGTGGAAGGAGGCCCTTTGTTATAATGTCTGTCATTCAAAATACACACTGCAAGCAGTGCAAATCAGGACTCACTATTATTCTCAGATATTTGGAGGCATCATGATAAGAAATATGTTGAGAAACTAGGAAGTTGGAACATACATTAATTTTGAACCTTGGTACCACCAGGTGCAGAGTATTTTTGTGAGGATGTCATGAAATCTTTAAACCAAGGAGCTTTAAAAAGCTTGGTGTGACTTGCTGAGAAACTTGACATCGTGTGTATTTTGTCCCATTGTTCTGTCTGAGACAAGTTAATTGGCTGCATTGTTTACTTATTGAGACTTTTTACAGCGAAAGGAGCTTTCATCAATTTTAATGAAAGCTCTTTGCAGCCACTTATAATAATAGGTAGACACACAAGCGGCCATTGGTGCCCTACAAAATAGTCTACTGAGTACATCCTACATTCATATTTCATGGCTGGAGAAATACTTGAATGATGTGTTTTTGTCTACTGTATAACTACTACGGTCAAAATGTACTTCTGTAAATGGGGAGAAACGACACTTTGGGTGGGTGGGGACATTTTGTAGCATGGTCTGTTCCAACAAGGTCCTTGGTTCCATTTGCTGTAGGATCTTCAAGCAGATCCTATACTGTGACAAAGCTGACAGCCTTGTCACAGTAGGATCTGCTTGGAGATTATAGGTCGGTGGGTGTGATGTTTGAAGAAAAAAGTGATTTTGCCCTTCTCCGATAACTTTCTTTTCTACAGACCCTGGAGTATTTTCTACATTACAACCACAGCAATGATATACAAATGTACTAGTATTTCTATGCAAGAAGGTATAAAATGAAATTTAATAATAATAGGGAGGACACCATTACTGTCCTTTCAAAGAGTTTGCCTCAGGTGTGCAGTTCCAACTTCACGTTGACGTGCCAATTACCCCCAATTTACATAATGTGCACTGGCTTGGGTTGGCTTGAGAGTTGAGACCTTTGTTTTTGTTCAGAGAACTGTGGTGACTGGAAATGAAGCACTAGCTCCAAGCAGATCCTAAGGTGGCAAAAAGAAATATGAAATTGGCCAGGCAGTATCCATCGGCCAGAGAGGGTCCAATTTTCCTTGGGTTGGAGATAAGAAATAAAGGACAGTATCCTGACCAAGAAGGTTTATTGCAAGTCAGATATCCTGAGCTGTTATTAGATTGTGCCTGGTCAGTTTCAACCTGTCGACTCACCCAGAAAACTACTACTACTAGGGTTGATTTTGCTTTTAGCAAATTTTCAGGGAAGAAGAAGGAATTTCAGTGGCAAAGCAATCAGAATCCCATAGACTTTTGAGACAGTAGCCTGAGTAGGGACAGGGGGTTCAAAAAGTGGGGGGG
>NW_017804376.1:1315647-1366998 GCF_001625305.1 Branchiostoma belcheri
AATCAGAATCCATAGACTTTGTAGACAGTAGCCTGAGTAGGGACAGGGGGTCGAAAAGTAGGGGGNGGGGGGGGATGTTAGCTTATTTAAGTCACTAAATTTGCCCACTACATGCTCAACAGTTGTGCTAGGTAGATAGACCTCTCTGATGTGCCTCAAATGCAACTACTTGTACATACCAGGATGCATTATTAACAAGTATCCAATGCATGAAATTTATATACAACTAGTACTGGTTTCCAAACCTGGCTCATGCTAATAATTCAGTCATTAAAATCTTTAAAAAGTGGCTAAAATATTCCTTAGAATCTAGCCAACATGGTTAAAGTTTACCTATTCGCTATTGTAAGCACTATTCACATGACATTAATCAAAATGACCAAACAAATGGATAAACCTGGAATTTGTTTATATTCAGTCTTTGTTTTGGTCCGTCCATATTGGGGCAAATTATTCTTGTGTTGGCGGCCATGTTTTTGACTGTGAAGTTGAAATATGATTGAAATATTGGAAAGTTGTTCCAGATTATTTCCAGTTTTGGCAACAAAATACTAGACTAAGTATATATAAATATGAGCCTAAATACTTAGACTAAGTAGATAAGCAAGAAGCCTAATATTCACAACTTGAGCCTGCTTTCAAAGCAAGGAATTATACAATCCTCTATTTCTGTCCAACAGTACCCATTCGGTAATTATTCTGCTCCAGGTACAATTGTTATGCGGGTTAAAACTAGGTCAGCTATTGTTCTTGACATGCAAATGTCACTGTCCAATTATCAACTTGATACAAATTATCCTATAAGGGAGTGTGTTACATGCCAAATTACTGGTAGTATCTCGGCAGCTTGTACTGGGTCACCCAGGAAAAGCCAGAAAGATAGTCCATGTGAAAACTAAAGAACATTGTAATTGACTATTTGGCCCTTCATCCAGTCAGATTTTCTGCTATCTGGCACCTAACATTGCACTTGGCCATGGGTTTATAGATACATGTAGTAGTATGTGTATTTTTGTTCGCTGCATTGACTGTTAGCACCTATGACGTATAAAAAATAATAGCAATGGTTACAGATTTTATTATGATGCATACTTCTCAAAGTCTGAGTAAGGCCCCACCTATTTAATTTCTTGGTTATCGGATTTTCTAGAAAAATAACGGAGCGGGCGGAAAAAAAAAATAAAAATGAAAACAGGCCTAGGCTTCCTATTATGGCCCAAAATGGTACGATAGGAGCCATGCAGTCCGCACACCAGGCTGGTTCAAAATTTAAACAATCATTTTGAACTTTTAATGATACCATTGCATTGAAAGATGGAATGACTGTAACAAGTAGTAAGGAAAGGACTGTTTTCAACTGTTCAGGGCAAATATGAGCATTTTGCAGTTGATTTTGAATTTTATTTTATTGCAAATCAGAAAAAAATGAAGCGGTGAATCCGTTAACCATAATTAACTTGGTGTGGCCAAAGTGCAAGCAAAATTTTTCTCTTTGTCTGGTGCAGGTTAAATGTTTACTGCACCAGTTCAGGTATGCAGTGAAAAATATTTTGAGCCCTGGGGTATTCTGCTAATGATAGATGAGTTTATCCATGGAGTTTGAAAAGTTGTTATCAACGTTTATTAAATTTTTAGCCATGTCCAAACTCTATTCTTAGTGTTAGCCAGGTTAGAGGTTATAACCTCCTTGCTAGAATTCATCCTACAGTGAGCTAGGTATTGGTGGACAAAGACTAGATTTTTAACCTCCTTGTTAGGACCTACACATGTACAGGATTGTACACGTCATGTACATATATATGGCACTCATGTGGAGCAGGTTGACTGGTCAATCATATCCATTCCTGCCATGTCAGAGATATCCATGACTCATTTGTATCTTTGAAGACAATGTTCTTTCATAATCCTGGAAAATACAGTCTAGAAAAACTGCAGGAATACACACAGAACTACAATAATGAAGTGATATAATAAATTGTGTATAAACCGCCATCAACCTAGAAGCAAGTTTAATGTTAATTTTTTTAACTTCATTGGGAAATTACTTTCAGTCTGGTCTGAAGGCTTAGGCCATTTAAGCCCAGCCTGTTCAACCTGACACACCGACGGGGCTGTTCAACACACCAACGGGGCTGTTCAACCCCGTCGGGGTAACCTTTGAGCCCAGACTTCTCATGAATTATCACACAAACTTGCTAATTACACTGGTGTGAAGATGTGAATTCTCATTAATTCAGTGGTTTTCATGGGGTGTTCATGAGGATAATTGGATGCGGTCTGGGTGCGGGGTGGGTTTCCACCCCGACGGGGTAGAGTTTACTCCCGACCGGGGTGGGCTTCTGATCCCGTCGGTGTGGCTTGTACACCGACGGGATTGCAATTTTTAAAGTGAAATATCTTGACAAATATGTATGTTTTGACCATAAAAAAATAACCTGGTACTGAGGATAACATGATCTTTCAAATGGTATGTAAAAATTTACTGTACCTGCAGAAATGGCAAAGTTGAAAATCAGGGATTTCAACATGGCCGTCTGCAAATTCGGAAAGTGACATTCCAAAATTGAAGTGACCAGTGTTACATGACTGTATTAGTAATTATGTATGTTCATCTTCTGTGCATAGTTCGTAGATGGCAGCTTGTGTTACATAGTCATAGCCAATAAATAGAAAAACACAGCAACAATATAGCTTTACAGGACACTTATAAAGGCAGTTGCATGCCTATGGTCTGTCAGTTAAGATTTTTTGCACGTAATTCATTTTACACTTTGCAGTAACGTGTTTTTGTCATACAATTTGATTAGATATGCTATAGTAACACAATAGCTGCCTTTGACAACTAAATGCACTTGACAGTTCAGTGTGAGAACAAATCAATGTATGCATAATATGCAACAATATAAATGCCATTATATGTTATCAAGACATCAACAATGCATTCAAGTCTCTCAATCAACTTTTCCTAATAACTTGTGCACAAAAAGATCATAATCATACAACAATTATGAATTATTAGTGTCTCATAAATTAGAGTTTAGACGCTCTTATCATGCATTAAACATTTCATACACATACACATGCATACTACATCAAATATGATACACATACAAAAAAGATTAACAGTTTAGTAATATGCAAAAAAAAAAAAAAAATGAACAGATTAAGCGTTAGCGTTGTATGATGTAATCAGTATGATCGCCTGTGGTCCCTCATAGGGGTTCTGGCAGCCCTGGATCACGGTCGGATCAAATGATTGGTTCTCCAAACCATCGATTGGCAGCATGGAGGGTGTGCATGGGGGTTATTAGCACCTTATCTCTGTGTTTAAGTCTAGTACCAGACTGAGTGGGTCAAATGCTTCACAAAGTCAGAACAGAATTTCAGCAAAGCCAAGGAGACAACAGAGTAACTTTCTTTGTTTTTTGTTGATTGTTTTGTTTCCTTTGAGTAAAGTTTCCGTGTAAGTATAACTGTGAAATAACCCCCAGCGTGGTGCGTTGTATCACAGACGTAAGTCTAGTGCCAGGCAAGTTTGGATTGGATGAGAGAAGGTAGTACATGGGTAGAGAGGTCCTCACCATTGGTTCGTCTGTGTTTTTCTGGAACTGTATGAGGCGGACGCGAGTGACGTTCTCCAAATCGTACTGGAGAAAAGGAGGGATCAGAAGTTTGGGTAGAAACATGACGGGAGGACGCCGTAGGAAGGGTTTACTTACATCCAGCCGAGGCTGCCCCCCACCCCAACCAACCAACATCAGGAGGTCTCAAAACAGGGGTCTCCCCAGACATTCTTAAGGGAGAGGTGCTCCCTAATCAGTTGATGAAAAAATGAGTGAATTTTCATCAAATTTAAACACTAAGAGACAACCCTGAATTTAACATTTTGGGTGCTAGGATTTAAGGGAGAGGGGGAGCACCCTTGCTTCATTGCTTGGGGAGAGCCCTGCAAAATCAACAAATCGAAACGTCTCATCCTTACCATGGGCTCCTCGGTGTTCTTCTGGAACTGGACCAGGCGTACGCGCGTCACGTTGTCCATGTCGAGGTCCCCGTTCGGACTCTCTGGATCGTCGTCCCCGTTCAGGTAGGACGACGTCGGGGGCGGCGTGACGCGGATCGCCTCGTCACTGTACACCTCGTGGGCGACCACGTCATGGCTCTGTAGTAGGGCCTGGGGAATGGGCAACAACATAATGTTATAAACATTCATCCGATACTGTGCTCGCACTGAAACTACCAGTGCCAGAAAAGACTAATTTGCAGACATAGCAACGTCAGGACTGTGTGGTAGAGAAAGCCAGAATTGTGTATTGAAACTTGAAATTTGGTGCCAGAAAAAAAATTCATCAACCACACAACGACATGTAGTACGGTAGGACCTGTGGAATGGCAACAAGTGCTGTAAACATGCATCCAAAGCTGTGGCAATGCACGATTCAGTGCCAGAAAAATCTAATTCGTCTACCCAACAATGTCACGACTGTGTAGTAGAATGTGGAATGGCAACAACAAGCTCAGTGTTGCAAACAATTGTGGTATAAAAAAAGCTTCTAGCTTTCTTGGAAACCCCTAGATCTCGGCATTGAAACTAGCAGTACAGTGCCAGAAAAACTTATTTGTGCCATGACAACATCACGGCCCTTTACTAAAGCTTGTGGAATGGCAACAAGCTCAATGTTGGAAACAATCGTTGATTGAAATGCTTCTACCGAGTAGCTTTCTTAAGCTTGGACACCCCCCAATCCTGGGTATTGAAACTGGGAAATCGGTAATTCGTGAATGTAACATAATTTTTTCTAGACAGTACGTAGTATACAATGTACAATGTCATGTCCATGTATAGCACAGGACCATACATGCATACACAACATGTTTTACATGCTAGAGGAGCTACGTTTTTCTGGAATGTGGGAAACTGTCCAAAGACGATACATATACCTCTAGTAGAGCGCTGTTACAGGACAGAATCCTTCCTTCTTGACCCTCCATACTCTCAGACAACCCTCCAAATATGAAGGTACAACGCTGACCCTGCCCTGACCCTAGCTGAGGTCACCATCACTCAACAAGTCAAATTAATGGCAGCGGGTCAGGATGGACAGTCTCTCAGTGTAAGGCAATCAGTTCACATCACAGGAACTGGACTCAAACTTGTAACACTACCGTATCACGACCTTGCTACAGAGGTCTGGGATATTTGTAAAAGTGGGAGGGGGAGGGGCGAGAATGCCAGGAGTTTGCATCATACTGTGACAGTATGTATATTGCATTCTAGACTCAATAAATGCAATAATTCAACAGAAGTTACATTTAGAGAATAAATTTTGTATCTAAAAATCCAATGAGTGTGCATGTAGGGTTTTCTGTGCACATTTAGTAGACTGTACATTTTGTAATTTAGAAATTGCCATTTGACATTTCTCATAATGTACATGTGGCCACATCACAGTGTTACCCCAAGCCACACTGTCAACTCCAGCACCCCAGTAACACTGCTAAAAATACATCATATGACCATGTTTCTATTCTAAGGTTCATACTGCACTGTTGAAGTCAGTTGTGGTAATGTTGATACATCAGAGGCCAAAATTTTCTTGATTGCTTTTCCAGTCTTATGGAAGAAAAAGTATGATTTAAAAGTACTGTAAATTGTGAAATTTTCGTGGTGGTCAGTAGTAGGGACAGGGAGGTATCCACAGTATTTTGACTTTGGTTTGGTTGAAACAATAATTAATCTGTAGTACATGTAAAAAACTAATCATACAAGGAGGACATATTCACTGTGTCATTCATTTGCAGTGTTGAAGTCACCACAAAAATAAAACCATCACAAAAGTTTCACAATTTACAGTAACACAGTACAACTTTCATCCACATCACCTTGTTTGGATAAAAGCTTGGACCCTTGGTACATTGGTCATCAATAAATCATTGCATGATCTACACGTGCCTCCTAAACTTGGATTCTTATTGACACTTTCAGGCCAGACGTGTGTGTTTAGCTGCACGTATCACTCCACAAGTTAAGTGTCAAGAGCAAAGACCTCATGAACTACTGTACATTACCCAGCATATACTACCATGGCAACAGGACCTGATGTTTCTATACATCCAACGGTTCCAACCTTTTCAGTTCTCTTTGTTTCACATCCAGTGTTCAGGGAGGAGCCCATACATGGCCAGAATTCCTGATGGACTCGAGACTGAGACAAACTTTGTTCCATATTTAGCACAACTCCAACTGTCCTGAAAAGGCCAAACTTATACGTATGTAGTCTTAAGGGCACTGTGTATATATATGGTATACTAGTAGTCAATCTTGTCTGTAGTTAGGTCTCAAGGGACACTAGTCTGGAAGAAAATGGCCACAGTGGACATATTTTACATGTGATTCTTCAATCTTGATTCAAAGGTAACAAGACATGTTCACAAAGATCACTTGTCTACTGTTACCCAATACAGACACAATACTGATGAATAAATTCTGAGACTGTGTATATATATATGGCACAGTCAATCCTGTTTGATGTAAGTGATGTCACGAGGGACTAATCTTGAGAAAATGGTTGATTCTTCTACAGGGACAAGAGATGTTCACAAAGATCTCTACTGTTACCCAATTGACACACTGCTGATGAACAAATTCTGAGACTGAGTGTGAATATCACATTTCTCCACCTCGTAAGTCACATGAGAATATTAAGTGCACTTCTCTCTACCAAGTTGATGACAGTCAGTCCTGTAGGGGTGCGTGAATGAAGGCAAATCTACCACAATCGATACCAAATCTAGGAAAATATCTGATAAGCTTTCTTCCATTTGTTGGTTAGTGGCGTGATGCCAGGTCGACAGGCTTGATAACTCTCATGGATAATGTCATCTGACTTGATAAAGTACCACAATGGATGGAGATCGCTCCACCAGGGTAGGGTTTGTTGTGAAGATGGATGGACAGGGGAGATGGATTCTTGACCTGAAGACAACTCTTTTCAGTCGTTACGTTCTCATTCTTCTTAATGATTGTGTTCTTCTGTATCTATTAGCTCATGTGAAGTTCAACGTAATAGTATACATACATGTACTTCAAAGCAGTGTATGCAACACAAGGTTAGAATATTTTGAGAGGGCCAAAGCAAGGGCATAAATCCTTGCCTTCTTGAATTCTTCCATGTCAACCTCTAATTCCTGCTGACACAGATTCAGAGACATTTGACCTCCTATCATTCTGCCTGTCAGTCTTCCTCACCCATGTGCTGTCAACCTACTCTGTCTTGACAAACAGATACACAAACCCACAGCTCAGCCACCCAAAACAATATTTCTAAACAGACAGAAATAAAATGAACCAATAGATCATAGTATGAAAATACAGCTGTAGTCTTATTCAGAACATGACCATCTCCAATTTTTCAACATGACCCCCTCACCCACACTAAACTCTTGACAAGGTACGTAATACTGTGACAGCAATAATTATTTCTATTGCCGACCACAATAAAATACACAATCATATATTTTCAGCCTTCCAGTTTCCTTGGAAACAGTGGTTCTCTTTCCTTTGCCTCTCAACAACCCTCCATTAGAACATTACAAACACACACACAGACCATCAGCCTGACAGGGCAATGGACCGTTCACAATTTCCGTGTGAAACGATTGAAACTCTCCACCCCACAAGACAGCACCATAAACAAGGGTAATTCCACCACTACCCGCTCACGGTGCCAATTTTGGGGGCCTCCACTGTCCTGTTTTATTCATGCGGCCATCTTGTCTTTAAAATAGACCCCATACTTCACACCTCTAGTGAGTGCCAAGTCCTGGAGAAGGGGAGTTTCACTGAAGTTTTCTTTTCCCTGTTTTAATTGATTTCAAATGTATTTCAAGAACTATTCGAGGTAGTGGGTGCCTGGGTGGCCACTCATTTTAACCCTCTCTTAGGCCACACCAATTTAATTTGTTGGTTCTCGGATTCGCCTCTTCGTTTTTTTCTGATTTGCAAAAAAAAAATATGATTCTGGTTCTGAATCAACTGAAAAATGCTCATGTTTTGCCCCCAACAGTTGAGGAAAGTCCTTTTCTTCCTAGTTGTTACAGTTTTCCCATCTATCATTGCAGTGGTTTGATTAAAAGTTCAAAATTCAATGTTTAAATTTTAACCCAGCCTTTTGTGTTGACTTCATGGCTCATTTCGTAGCATTTAAGCCTACAATAGGATGCCTAGACCTGTTTTTTTTTTTTTTTCGCCCTGTCGCTTCATATTTTTTCTGAAAAAATCCGAGAACCAACAAATTAAATTGGTGTGGCCTTAGGCTACAGAGTTATGAAAATAATATAAGAAATTTAGAAAATTGAAAACTTCTGAGAAGTACTTTGGGTTTTCATGACCTCAAGTTCACCTGTCATTCTGCCTGTCAATCTTCCCACCCACCTGCTGTCAACCTACTCTCAAGTTTATCCTATTTCCTGTGTCTGACCTTTTGACCTGTCATTCTGCCTGTCGATCAGCTTTGCCCGATCCATGTGCTGTCAACCTACTGTCTGGACAAACATATACACAAACCCTGCAGCTCAGCCACCCAAAACAATACTTCCATACTCCAAAGAGCAAAAATCTTTATTAAAAACATTTGCCAATATGGTGAATAAAACATTACCCTGCAATGAATGGTGCTCGTTACATGTACATATTAGTACACCTGACCACCTGTCTATATGAGGACCACCTGGCCAATGTGACCACTTTTGGGTGGTCCCTTAGGAGCTCTTTCCCATACAAGTCCTGTCTGCATAGTGACCACCTGCCCACATAGATCACATTTTATCAGTCCCCTGAGTGGCTTTTTTGAGCACTTTTTTTAAAAGCTGTCAGTTGTTACATGACAGGACACTGTCATGTGGAATACACAATAAAAACAAGTAGCCATTGTGCATTGCACTGTCAGAATTTAGTCTCAAACTTACTTAAAACACCACATAAAGATCACTAAAGCTATTGGACTGATGGATGGAAAGCTATGAATCCATGCAGAGAAAAGTCAAACATTCACCTGAAAAATGCAGCCCCATCCTTTCCTCTTTCCCATAGTTCAAGCTCCACAGTTCTCAGCAAAAGCCGGCTCTGCACTGTTTCTTTCCACCAATACTGCTAGGCAACTATCCAACCAACGAACCAATCACTCGCTCCTATCTCTTCAACCGCACCTTAAGAGAGGCCTCTATAACATCCTCGCACAATGATGACATCATTATACTTTGCAATCCCCCGGGACCCTAACTGTACATACTTAAGTGACAGGATTAATCATCACAATTACATTGCCCCAATCTGGCCTTCGGTCGACCCAAAGCGCCGCCCTTTCACATTCCAATCCAATCTTGTTCTGAACTCCAAAGTAAAGTGATACTTTATTGCGTACCTTAAAAAGACTGGGAGGCTATCCGATTATACTATTGAACCAAGAGGTTACATAGTACTCCTCATTCCAATCAGGCCCAATCGTAGTGACTAATATAAGCCGGGATGATTGAATGGGCACTACGGTTTGATTAAAGCGCTGTTTTCTAGGATGTGGCGTCCGGAGTGTAAACATTACCTCTTTCAATCAATGTTAATAAGTCAGCCGTGCCGGGAGAGGGAAGAGGTATTTTCAATCAGTCCTGGACCGTTTTATTGGAGACCCAGTGATTGAGGGGAACAAAATGGTGGGGGAATGTCCGGAGTACGCAATGAAGTCGCTACGGGTGGCCGGGTATGACCCAAATAAGGAACAAACATCTCTATGTTTCCCTCTTATACTCAAGTATGAAGTCTTGATCCTAAAACATTGAATGTGTTTGTTTCTAATGTTTGGGTTATATATTATTCTCCACCACAAAAAGGCTGATATAGTAACATTTTAAACACGTTTGAACTTTTCTTCAATACCTAAACATTGCCTACCTTTCCCTCTTATAGAACTTCAAGTAGTATACAACGTTGAATCAAAGAATCATCATATTAAGTGTTCTCTACCACAAAAAGGCCAATGTACCATAGATCAAGAAACATATCTCTTCTTTGCATGAAAGTTCATCTGTATATATTCATCATATTTCTTCTTCTCCAATCCTTTCAGCACATGTGCACACTTCTAAATCACTTCCCATTCATGAATAATTGCAGACTATAATAAACACTGCCGGGGGTAAAACACAGACTGGAATGACACAATCAGCCTAATGCGACTCAATAACTGCACACATCTCGCGGGCGACGATAACAAAAATTAGACTCATCCAAAGCTCCTGCCATCATTTGTTACAGATCTGGAGATTATTCTCAGCCAAGGGTGATTTCTCACTTATTAATTATTCATAACTCAGTAGGGAACACACCGCATGTTCTTTGTCTTGTCTTGGGGAAAATGATTCTCATTTTTGTCAACACAATACTTCATCAGGACTTTTACCAAGATTGTGATATCAGTAATCTTATAAATTTGTGATGGTTAAACTTTTGACAAATCAACTTTTTTATAGACAATTTCTTCTTTTGTTTTTAGAGGAGGTTGGAATAAACAAGGCAAGTCTCTGCCAACTTGGAAACCCTGCTTGAAAACAGCTTGTTTTGAACCATCACTTGTTTTGAACCATCTAGTAGTCTCAGAGCAGCTGAAGATGACATAAAAGTCTATTTTTGAACTCAACACAAGGACATTGCAGATTCAGTGCAACATGTAGAGTGATAATATCATGTACAATTTTGTCAGTCACAATAATCAACACACATTTTTATCCATTGACAAGTTATTTAGCCCACCCACAAGTAGCTTCTTAGACAGTTTTGTAGTCTGTATTTTTCATAATTTCTTTGGATGTATAATTTCTTGTATCAATAACAAAAAGACATAATTTGAAAGACATTTTCTATACAAATGTAGACATTGAACAAGTTTCACTGGAAAGGAAAACAATATCAAACAGCCTTGTTTTTAAATAATCTTAGTGTACTAAGCTCTCCTACTGTTCCTGAGGATAGAAAATAAAACATAATCTTAAAGGTGTTATAATAATTAACACCCATACTCTGATACTCAATTAGATAATTAACACAACCAACACAAAAGCCACAGTGGACTGTTACCTACCGAATTTCCTCTGAAACAGGCCAGCATGTTCCCTCCTATCTCACACTCGCTGACAGAAAGGACACAACCACATCAGACAAGTGCAGACTGTTCAACAACATCACCCACTCTCAGACAAGCCCTGCCTAACTCATTTATGCAAATGAGGCCACTGCTAAGGCACGGATATGCTAATGAGCCTGTTTCCATGACAATGAGACAGCTGCTTGGATTTGCATGGCCTTTCATGGAGCCAGAAAGCAGAAGGGAGATGTCTGGAACAGCTTTCCATACATGGAGGGGGGCTTATCAGTTGTTAATGGTGTAAAAATACCAAACAGACTGATCCTCTGCTCCAGGACTTCAAGTATGGGATTACTGCAACTTCAAGGTCTTCAAGGACTAGTCCATTGTCAGAAAAGGAGGGGACAGGGTGGAACAGCATAACACTACAGCAATTGCCTCTGATTGATACATTGTACTACCAACTTGAACGAGCTTATACCACTACAAGATTGTACTGCCCAATATACTTGTTAGTTTCTAGCAGGCTAACTATGCTGTCTATATACATCTATACTAGAGAATATTTGCCAGGGGAGTTGGGCTGCCTTGGGGTTTGACTGGCCACTGAGGGAAAGAATCAACTTTCTGCGGACTGGCTCGCTGGCCAATTTTACTCTCCTTTTTGACAAATTCTACAATCTGTATTCCCATAGAAAGGCCTGGTGGAGGCAGCAAAATTTGTTTTGAAAACAAAACCTCCACCAACCTGAATCTATCTACAGTCACATTTCAATGACCCCCAATGTGGCTGTCAATTATGTAAGAACAAATGTAGCCCCATTACCTGTCATTTTCAGAGTACCCCAAGTGGAGCAATGATACAAACCAGACTTGCCAGTCCATTAAAGCTAGAGGTGCCAGCAATAACATTGTATGAATCATAACCCAACCTAAGTATGTTGACTTCATGGTTCCTATCATAATATTACAGGCTCTGGCCTTTTTTATTTCACCTTATCGCTTCATATTTTTTTCTGCAAAAAATCTGAGAACCAACAAATTAAGATGATGTAGCCTTATAATGCAATATAGGTACAGTTTCAGTTTTTGTACCGAGACGATTCCATTTCTAATTTTGAGGTAACCCTCAGAGCTAATTTTGAGGCAACCATCTGCCATCCCAACGCCAGCTAGTCACTTGGGAGCCGCTGATCCATCTGAAGACTACGTCCCTTTTGATCCATGTCCTCACAGATCAGACAGTAAAAGGTCGTGCACTAACCTTACCTCTTACTTTTCACAACCTCATTTCAGGGACCTTTTACAAGATTTGGACGAAATGCCAAGGTGGTTAAAGCCTGTTTGTACTTTAACAGGATTCGGTGATTGTGTAACAGGCCTATATACCTGGACATGATGTTAGGTTGTTAAACAAGCACTACAGGTAAGTTGTTATGTGCGAAACGAGCAGAACATTTGATTTCTGCCTAATTGCAGCACCTTATAGAAGGAACCAGACTACAATGAATTCCATTGTCAGAACCATTTTCAGTTCATTTGCCAAGGGTCATGTGCCAAGTGTCTGTGTGTAAGCATGATAACTCAAGTAGACTTAAATGGATTGTTTTGATATTTGATAGGTGGGGTAGGTCTTGATGATACCTCAAAGTGATTAGATTTTTGGACCCCCTGGGGTTATGCAGTGGAGCTTCCAGTATCCCATCATCTGTACATGCTAGTGTCAAGAGTTTTGGATGTTAGATAGCGAGAGTGCTCAGGCTTAGTGACCATGAGGTTGGTCCCCCTAGCAGCTTGCTCTGGAACTGCAGGGGTGTTTGTTTATTCTACACACCATCTTGGATCTGTTCCACCAACATGGCAGCTGTGCTAACATACTACATTCCCACATGCATAACCACTGCAACTTACCATGAAGTGTGGTTTGATAAGAATGGACTCCAGTTCTCTCGCATCCTCATTGTCGTTGGCACAGTCCTTCAGGGAATCTAGCACCTGGAGGAGACCACAAAACACCAATGTGAGACCCAAATCACCTCCATGTGTACTAGGTTTAGTACTTGTGCTTCCATTTAGATGAATTAAGCTATCTTATCTTGTTCAGTTTGCCCATCCATCCATCTAGACATCCAACCTTCCTTTCATCCATCCATCCTTCCTTTCATCCATCCATCTATTCATATAATAATAATCCATCCTTCCATCCATCCATCCATCCATCCATCCATCCATCCATCCATCCATCCATCCATCCATCCATCCATCCATCCATCCATCCATCCATCCACCCATCCATCCATCCACCCTCCATCCATCCATCCATCCATCCTTCCATCCATCCTTCCTTCCATCCATCCATCTACAGCAAGATGCCTTTCTCTATGTGTCAATTAATGATAAAAATTCCAACAGTGAGTACAAAGTTAGGTTGCATACATGTACCAACAAATGTATGCCACTTTCTTAGTGTACAGCAATTGCAACAGTATGAATGTTGAGCGAGTTGAACGTTTAATGCTTTTCCTAAGAGTTCTACAACAGTCCTCCACCGGACCTTCCCCTTCTCTAGCTTGGGCCCAACTGCCTGATTCCGGGCCCCACGTTCCCCTCATTGGGCCTACCCAAAGCCATTACATGTGCTCCGTCACAATGAAGTTAGACATCCAGACTGTACTGCACCTCAATCTACAAGTATATTACCAGTTGAACCCCTCTGGTTGTTAACCTTGGACTACTAACTCTGATATCTCCTACTTAGAAGTGCGTGATTGTGCACAGCCAAGTGTTACAATCTGCAGCCATCTTGTCGCTATTCACTACGGCTTGCCTTGATACGGCTTTAGTTCTTTCCTGGAGAAATTTCGCAGAGGATCTGATCTATCTAGACAAGGGCAGAGATTCGGGCCCGTGGGAGGCAGACAGAGCAGAAAGCCCATTTCAGACGAGGGTGTAAGACCTGTACAATCCCCGTAGGCCTTGTTATCGCCTTTGCTTCAATATTTTCATAATCTTCTAAAAGCCTGGTCTGCGATTCTGGCCCAGCAGGGTCAGTCTTGATGAATTTGGAGCTCTTGCGTGCAGAAATAATGGCTGACGCGTTGAAAGAGTAAGACGAATATATTCGTCTAGCGTTGAATGCTCCTTAGCATGCTGCCACGCAATTGATACGTATGGACCTCTTCATTTTCTAAAATCAAGTAGTTTACTGACAGTGTGTAACCTATCCCCTGCTAGCTTACTTGTACTTTACACCTAGCTTATCAACTCAGCCAGTTTCAAAGGAAAGACGTATAGGAAGATCATAGGATGATTGGTACTGTATAACAGTAATCTGTACTTAAAGACTGGATCCTAATAAGATTCTTCTCTTGAAGGCATCCAAAGCAACTATCAGCATTTTCAGGGTAGCAAAACAAAAAAAGAAATCTGTGTGATATTGACATTTACTGCAAAACTTATTTTTGTCATCCTTTTATACTTGAAGCGTTTGAAATAGCCCCCAAACAAGCTAGAACCTGCCTTCGATATGCCGGAATAAGCAACCGTTTTCTGTCAGCAACATCACATTTTTGCCTCACAGATATCTGAACGCTATGGGATAGGATTGATTCAACTTACTACACTGAAAAAATCAGCAAAAAATTGACTTTGAAAATCCAGTTTCACTGCTCTGAAATCCCTTCCGATGCCTTTAAAGCACACTAGAGGGCAGATCTATCATAAAATCATGGGGAACACTTCAGAAAGACTCAGGGTTTGAACCCTCCTAAGGACACTGTCAATTCCCCCACCTGTTGTCATGTACCAGATGGAATTATCGATAATCCTCCTGTCACGCTGTAATGTATGACACGCTGGACAGATCCCAACGAACCTTTGATTTTAGAGACAGGCCGTCACGTACACTTGACGAGGATTGATGACTCGGCATCTTTTTTACCATATGTGATCAATAACTGCACTTCACTGTGGAGTTGTGTCAGATAGCGCCCCCCCCCCCTCCCCTCAAGCTTCTGTACCTGTAGCTGTCTTCTCTTGGCTTGTCTTCACTGACAAAGACTTTCAAGGGCCATTTCCACACCTGTATCTGTATTGCCGGTAGCCTTTGGTGTAACACACCAGCTTCTGTATCTGTACTTGTAGAGCCAGTATAAACACTCTACGGCATAACACACCAGCTTCTGTATCTGTACTTGTATAGCCAGTACATGTATAAACACTCTACGGCATAACACACCAGCTTCGTAGGCACACAGCATGGCAGCAGCTGGCTATATTACACTGGACAACCTGTTAGACCCAACCTAAATATAGTGAGGATGCCCCTACTGTACCTGTTTGGCAGCAAAGAGTTCTACTCTACAATAGTTCTAGGAAAATAGTTTTTTAACCCCTCAATCCTCACCTCTGGTGCTTGAAGGCACGACTATCTCTTCTTCAGTCTAATCTAAGTGTCTTTCTAGCTCCCATCAAGCTCCAGATATACTCTCAAGAAGGATGCGCAGAGCATTACTTAGATGCTATCTGCTTGCCAGTTCAAAGGAATGGCATTCATTATTGTGAAGGTTAAGGTTAC
Organism: Branchiostoma belcheri; assembly: GCF_001625305.1. Lineage (NCBI taxonomy): Eukaryota > Metazoa > Chordata > Leptocardii > Amphioxiformes > Branchiostomatidae > Branchiostoma > Branchiostoma belcheri. The sequence continues at coordinate 1,331,359 of NW_017804376.1, forward strand.
AACTGTCTCGCTGTTGCTGAAGAGTTTCACACTGGTACATAAGACAAGTGCAATGGCCAAGTGGGTAGAGTGTTTGCCTTGCATTCGGTAGGTCGTGAGTTCGATCCCCGGCCGAGTCATACCAAAGACTTTAAAAATGGTACATACTGCTTTCTCTGCTTAGCACTCAGCGTTTGGGAAAGAGTATGGGAGTTAAACACACACCACTACCAGTGGACTAGCCCCCTGCTGTAGTGACTTCTGTGTGTGGCCCAGGGCAAATGAACGGAGATGGGCGCCGCCCTATATGCGTCACTTGACGCGGGAAGGCTCTTTAACTTAACTTTAACATAAGACAACCTTGTCTTTTGCAGAGCTATGTATATGTCCACTGCACTACTCCGGAAAGTTATCTATTACAATAACCCGGTTTTCAGCACCATGGAAAGTACAGCTTATGTTCTTTTCCAGCAGAAGCATGACTACGCCTGTTTTTTTTCCTTCACTTTTCAATTTCTTCCATAATATTATAGAAACATTACCAGGTTTTCAGCACCATGGAAAGTACAGCTTATGTACTTTTCCAGCAGTAGCCTAACTACATCTGTTTTTTTTCCTTCACTTTTCAATTTCTTCCATAATATTATAGGAACATTTTGGAAAACAGAAGTATATTTGTACCTGAAGGCGAAATTTATCTCCGAAATCATTATCTCAACCATTTCAATTGTCCTGAGATTCCTACGGCATAAAAACACAATTCCTGCTGCCATATAAATGTAATTGTGGAGTCAAAGAAGATGTGAAGCGACGTTCCTAACACCAGGAGGAGACATAACATTTGTACTTAACCAGCTGAGCAGCTCATATCACACACATAACGGCATCGCTATTTCAGCTGTGACATAATTGAATTTTTTACAGCTCTACTCAAAGCACTGTCATGGGGTGTACAAAGGAATTGGTACTGTGGCATTACCATAATATATCTATTAGAGGGCACATTGACAGTTGATGAGAGTACGTGTATGTGTGTCATCAATTTTATTGCTCAGTTGTGATGCGATACAATCAGTTTTCTGACCTTTCATTCAGTTGAGATCCTCTTTGGAAGATAAAAGTGTTAGTTATAAGAAGAAAAATTCATATCCTTTTATGTGAGGGGATTTAAGTTACATAACATGATGTTATACAACAGCTACGTGCCATTTTGTGGGATCACGCTGAGATCTACACGGGTTCGGAAATGTCCTACTGATTTGATATGACGTCAAAGATGTTGCATAAAGGGGCTTTTCTGAGGTTACTAGTTTCATACTCATGTTTTATCATTTTCTTTATTGTTCTGAGTGGATGAAAATGATGTCTCAAAATACAGCAAAGCTTAGTGTCAAGGTAAGAATGAGGCACAGATATACTATCTCCAACCTCGAGCTCAAACAAAGTGACTTCAGAACTCTTTTTTCCAAAGCTTCTGTCTTTTAAGCATATACATGTATCCTAAAATTTGTGGACTGATCGGGATACCTACTTGTAGAATCACTGATTGTACAGGCAGATACCCTGATTGTGATCTCTGTAGACAGAAAGAGACTGTTTGGGATCTCTACTGTCAGAATCGTCGACTTTTTTGGATGGCAATCTTAGCATGATATATTTGTTGAATTCTGTAGACATATCTATCAATATCAACGCCATTCAGACAACCATTCTTTTCTGCAATGTTGATACATGAACAAAGGATTAATAAGCAAGATGAAATCAAGTGAATGATTGAATTTCTTTCTTCACACTGGCAACTTTTTGTACCATATTGGATCGCAATGTCTCCTTCTGGATTAAGAACATTTATTGTACTATCATGCATCCATTCATACAGTACTGAATCTGACACTGAAGTGAAGAAGGCTCTGTTAATAGAGTCTCGAAGGATCGTTCCCGGAAAAGCTCTCTTAACAGTTCCACGAAAAGTCACTTAGGGTGGCGGCAGTGGTTTCATTACTGTAATGTGGACGTCCTAAGGGGGCTGTGATTTTTCGTAGAAAAGCTCTTACCGCAAAATTTCGACTAATGCAGGTCAGAGGAGTGTGTCGTCATTCGGTCCAGTAAATCATGATGCTGAATGCTAATTTTGTCATCAATTTGATGAATCACAGTCGCGATTCCTTTTTCTATGAAATTAAGATTCCAAAAAAAAAAACACAACAAGAAAAACAGTTTGCAAGTTTGTTTTTTTTTATTTTGTGACCTTTTAACTTGTTTGAGTTGACACACCTCAGGTTTTTGTGAATGTACTGGAACTGTGGAACACGGTCAAAATCACCTCCCAGACCACTATGCAACTGAAGCTATTACAGGACACACAGATAAGCAAAGCCACAGCTCAGCCACCCGAAACAAAAAAATGCCATATATAAAACCACAGAAATTGAGTGTTGAATTCTGTCCAACTTTCTCAGCAGTATAGGCAGTCAGGAAACATGTTTAATCTACAATCTTTCTGATGCCCTTGGTGCCATCACTAAGTCATTAACGCACTTCACTCCATAAAAAAAGCTTTCACTTCAAGTGGCGGATTAAAACTACAAGAACTTAATGCCTCTCCCGGACAGGCCTTTGATGGAAATACTACTCCCCAGAACCCCCATCATGAGGATTTCCTCGGATCCATCTCCTTTGACCTTTTTAAGCCTTTTCTGCTTTGTTGTAAAACCCTGCCACATTTCAGGCCAGCGCATTAGAAGCTCTCAGGAGGCACTTACGACCCAATCCAAGTCGTAATCCTCGAGATTGGCTTTTTTATCTCCGCGTAGAGATCGCCGTAGATTGGTTATTTCTACACGAGTGGTGCGAATGTTTCTCTATTTGTGTCAGAATCTATTGGAACACTGACCTCTGCCAGAGAGCAGCATAAATTGGCTATTCTTGAGGTCAGGTCTCTCGATGGTTAGACCGTTTCCGACGGAAACAACGTCAAGTAATGCAATAGATGCAGGATCAGGAGAGACGTCTACTTTCGATCGACCCTTGATTACTTGGCCTTGGCTTCCTGTTCTTCATTTACACCTTTGATATGTATGGGCCAGACTAACACATTATACCAATTTCAGTCACAGAATAATATCAAACAAATCCAGCAAGTTATAAAGGTTTCTTCAAAAAGCAAATGTTGACATGAAGGTGGTCAAGTTCCTACCAGTAGTCTTACAAGCATATTTTTTGATATTGGATAACAAGCCTTTCCTAAAATTAACACTTTTTTTAAAATGAAAAGCATCTCTTTTTCACACTACAGGTAACTCACATCATAATCTTAAGGATACCCATAGCATGATAAAATTTCATGCATTGAATGTCAGTAGTAAGAGTTTCTTCTTTGAGCCTTGGTCACATACTTTGTACAATGCCCCTACAATGTTTTCATGATACATCGTAGGTTTGACCAGAAATGGCTACATGCACCAGACAAATTGCTCCTCAAATCTTCAATATTCCTCACGACAGTCATGGGAAAAATATATCACAGGAGCATCACATGATGCATGTGATCAAGGATTGACTGGTCAATATTGATGTATATTTTTCTACATCTTCCTCAGCGATGCTTCAAAGGAAATGTATCTGCATAGAAGCATCGAAAGGGGAACTGGCCAGTCCAACTTAGATCTACCAAGGTTGATCTATTCCTACTTACAGTTGTCAAGATTTGATTGATAGAAGGATGCTGTAGGTATAGATCCGGATGATTCAAGCAATACTAGCCTGGAGGCCTGAAGACACTACTCAAGTAGCATTTTTGTGGCTTTGAAATTGTCCATCAAACAGTGTTGAAGAAGCACAGCAAGACTGTGACAGTTCCTTTTATCTTGCTTTAAAGCAGTGTGTTTCCCAAGGCCACTCCTGTCTAATTTGTTTGTACTTTGAGTTCAACAACTAAGGCTGAAATGTACATGAGTTATGTATATACTTTGGTTTACATTGGGGTAAATGTTGCAACATGTCAAAGACAAGTTTTCTTTTTGATCCTCTATTTTCATAATTTCTATTTTCAAAATTTGCTGAAATTCATGAACAAAGCATCAGATTGGTGTCGCCTGATATCTCCTAATAGAATTTCACAGTTTTTTACAATGCATGTTTTTTACAAAATTATTCAACCTCTGCATGTTTTTTTTTACAAAGAAGAAGAAGTTAACTCATACACTTTCAACATTATTGTAAACATTCCCTTAGACCAAAAAAAGTCTACTAAACATACACTTGGATTGGCCTGGCCAGAGCTGCGAGACGAATTCACAACACAAACGCTGAAGTAATCCTGGGATGAGAAGGATTCTGAGTGCCGTTATTAGTCAGTAATACTAAAAGCTATAATTCCCACCTGATGTGCAGCCGAATCTGATGCTATGTTTGCTTGAAGAGATGAGGCCTTGTCATATAGAGTCTTAGTGTATGACTTATGGTGATTTAGACTTTGTATGTGATTTATTGTGAAGCTTCGGGGAATCTACTTTATTACAATCATTATAGTTTAATGGTGACAGTTGATGGGGTGCTCAGTAGGGCCTGGTCTGCAATATGTGCAATCATTGGGGGAGGTAATATACATTTCCAACTGTGAAAATATTGAAGAAAAGAGATAATTAATGTTAATTTTAGTGCGATGTACAATTGCAGATGTCCAATGATGTATATTCTGTCCTTTGTACTGAAGATGTTGTTGTACAATGGAAAACAATATTCTTCCTTACTGCAATGTTTCTATCAGTTTACTCTAATACATCCATGATATTTCACACTAGAACTAGAAACCAGAAACACACTTATGCATTCATTCACTCATTCATTAATTCATTCATTTTCATTCATCCATCCATCCGCCCAACCATACACACATTCACTTTGTCCAGATGCAATACAGCCCATCATTTGAAATTTCAATCTGACCAATGAAAATCATGTTTGCCATATCCCACCATGCAATGTGCTTAATGATTGACAGGTTAAATGTTTGTCTCACCTCTCTGGCCCGCTGGAGTGCGTTGGAAGGAGGGTTCTTCACTGTCTGGGACGCCTTACTGTTGATCTTGTCATACAGCTGCAGAAACAACATGGTACACACTTGTTAATCAAACACTCAACAAGAAATTAAAGATTTCAGACTTCTGGCAAGGTTTGAGTTTTTGTGAATGAATTATAACTGATTGAAGTACATTATAAAATCAACATATAATTCTATGACATAACTTATAAGTTATGTCATAGAATTATATGTTGATTTGAGTACTAATTTTATACTCTGGTATTACACCATGGTTTACATTTCATACCAATATGATTACACAGTTCACATTATCTGCTGGTGATCACCCAGAGAATGGTGGGCCACAACCCTGTCAATCAACTGAAACCCAATCTCAACCCACTCACTTCCAATCATTGTTGCTAAGGACATACAAACTCCCCAAACACCAGCCAAAACAATTTATTCATCCCACATGGAGTCATACCAGGATCAAAGAACAAAGTTATCGGTACAAATTACGTTAACGACATGATACTTGTCTAGACAAATGTAAGCCAAATGTTGAAGGTCAAGAACAATTCAAAACTGTAGATTTCCCAAGGCTACTATGTGTGGGATGCAATCAGACCTGTACTGGGCAACATGGGAACAATTTCAAACGTCAACCAACATCTCTTGTGCGTTATACATTTTTATAGATGGGATTCTTCCAAAACTATCGGTCACACTATGTCGCAGAACTAATTTCATGTCTGCTTGCCTTCCTCTCCTAATTAGTGTGCTGATTGAAATAACGACAGGACTACAGCTATGTAATTTATCATTGTCTATCATTCAGGACACAATACATGGAACAGGCAGTCACAGAAAACAAACCACAAGGCTATCTTGTGGTCTGTCGTCAGTTGCCTATTAATCAAAAGAATGTCAACTTGTTGTCTAGTCATCATTTTTCATCCTTTGTGAATTATTGTAGAAAGGTGATGATTGCACAGCTGATATGAGTTATTCATCTCCCTTTGCCAAACAATGCGTTCCTGTGATACCACGGCACCACAGTGACGTCAGCACTCCACCAGATAGTACTGTAGATCGTGAAACTTTTCTAATGTTTTATTTTCGTGGGGACATCTCATTCGTGAAATTTACTGAACTGTGAACATATCATCCTTGTATGACTTTCGCCTAGGTACCATCCGGATTTACCATCCCGAAAATCAAGCGTTGCGGAGTGAAAATCCTGATGGTACCCAGACTAGTATGACTTAACTGTACTATATATGGCCTCCTTCGGTCAGTATTGACCATGGTAAGATCCTAATCAATTGAATAGCCCTACAGCTTTGGCTATGGCTGAACTGTCCTATATGAGAACGACAGTCTCTGCCACCAGATAGTACTAACTGTAAATCATCAAACTTTTGCAGTGGTTTTATCTTCGCAGTAACCTAGCTCTTCTTTGTGAAATTCATGGCACAGCAAATTTGTCATCCATGTATGACTGAACTATACAGTACCTGGTGGCCTCCTTTGGTCAATATTGACCATGGTAAAATATTAATTGTTAAAACAGCCCTAGAGCTTTGGCTATGGCTGAACAGTCCTATACAAGAATGACAAGTCTCTGCCACATAGTGCATATTTGTAAGCTGACTAAGGTCTGACTCAGTAAGTTAAGCTGACTTAACTGTACAACAGTATTGCTTAAACCATGAATTTAAAAAAAAATGTTAAAGCCTCCCTTTCACTCCTATTGCAAGATAAAATTTAAGCTCAAACCACTGCAAAAGGTTCCCAATTTACAGTATACACAATTGTATTCAGTCCCAGGAATGCTCCATCCATCAACGCAATGCCAACTTGCCATCTGTTCTCATCATCAAAAAGTTGTCAAAATGCTGATGGCGGATCCTCTGTATAATAGATAACCATCTGTCTCTGCTTTTCCCAAGTAATTTTCTCTCCTATGATAGCAGAAAAAGTCGTTCAAGCGATAAGAATAACAAATGTCTGACTCATGTCAGCTTTACAAAGCAAAGACTTTCACTGGTACCCAAAAGTCTAAGTCTTCGAAAAGGGTCTACATTTCTCTCTCTATATATATATGTATTGAATGTTCTCACACCCCTATATAACCCACTCTTCTTTCTTCAAATAAAGATACTTCATACATACTTATATCTTCTTGCAGTTATACTTTAGTAAGTCAACAGAACATACTGTAATGTCATTTTGTCAATGTCATTCATCCCCAAAGCACGCCTGCATAACACAGATTAATCCTGCTGCATTTCTCTCAGCTAGGAGTTAATTTTGCGTAGAAGCAGTGACATTGCCATACTGCCAGACTAATGTACATGTGGGGATACTTGTGCAATAACTTACTTCCTGTCCTTTAAGTTTTTTAATCCTTCCCTGACACAATGTTGATTACCAATGTCATGATGATAGTACATCATGCATGTAAGTCATCGACGGCTGACAATGAGCATTCTTTTATGAACTATGAATTTCAAAGAATTAGTGCACAACAGATAACAGTCTCTTCCTGACTCATTGTTATACAATCCCTCAGTCTCACTGTCAATTGAACTGATTGGGCCTACTCTCAGAGAGTTTGTGGCCATACACCTCTAACTTGAGAGAGCCATTTCCATTTCTAGAACTACCAATAGGAGCTCAGAATTATTTATCACAGTCGGACTATGAAAATCCAGACCAACAGCTTAGGATTCTATGTCCCTATGAAACCCAGTCATAACATGGTAACATACAGAGTTGGCCATCAAACTTCTATTACACATTCTTCTAGGAGCCTGACCAGTGTAACTTCAACTGTAAGACTGCTAGGAGTGTAATGTAGTCTGGCTAGTTCAACACCAGGGCGGCCATTTTCAACTGACAATATAGACTCAATGATGACAGATATTTCCTGTAATCAATAGTTCTCTAACATGTCATTCTCCCCTGAAACACTGATAGTAGCCACCTGATACCTGCCATACCACAGTAAGAGAGAGCTGAGCACTCAAACTCAAACCATGGATGGATGTCAGTGTTGCAAGTTCTTCTTCTACATTGTAATGAACAGGCCGCACACCGGACTTTAGTGGAGCTTCATACTTTATTGTCCTGCCTCCAGGACTCTAACTCCAGAGTGAGGTTCCTGGGTTGGACTATTATACTGTCAGATAGGAAGGGGGGGGTTTACAACAGGACTGCTCTACTTCTAAAATAGGGGGTTCTTGTGTGGTAATGGACAAATGGTATACAGTGGGTTCACAACAGTCAGTTACTGTATCTCCCCATCACTTAGCGTGATGGCAGTGCAGCCATCAGTGTGGTTAATTCAGCTTTATCTGGCCATAAATAACCCTGCTGTCAGGGGCGATGATGGATTATCGTAAGGGCGGAAGGAGGGAAGTGACACGCGAGGTTGTTTTGCAATGATGGTTTAACGAACATGTTGAATCAACAGGACAGTACCAGGTCTTCAAAAGCATAACATTATAAAGAGGATTGTACTGTACAGTAATCAAATCATGACACAAAGAGCTCCTGTCATTGAAAACAGTTCAAACTTGAAGACTAGTAATCCAAGATACAATGTCTTCAAATTCTACAAAAATACAGCTACCAAAACACAGGAGAGTGATTCTAAACATATAATGTAAAGATATTGCCTCATAAAATTGATCCTTTCTCTTTGGTTCATTTTACCTCAAGGACACATTTCTTACACTTGTTGCTGAACATCCAATATTTCACAACTTTCCAACACTAACCCCTGCTCAGAAAAGCGCCTCTTCTTTTTTTAAAGACATAATGTAAAAATTTTAAATGCTAGAGACAATGCTTTCTCTTCGGGACATGTTAGGGCCTCCAGCATAACTACACTTGTTGCTGAACATCCAATATTTCACAACTTTCCAACACTAACCCCTGCTCAAAAGTTCTGCCCGGGGGTATCCCCGGCTCTTTACCTCTCTCTCATACATGAAAAGCTCTCCGCCAAATTAAATCCATGGCTCCTTAACTGAACAGGTCCTCCTCAATCACTGTCAGAGGCGGGCTAACGACCTGACACTGGCTAAAAGGCCGTAATGTACCTCAGCAAGGAACATTTTAATGACTCCCCGCACACAAACGAGGGAAACCCTTAATGAAAACTGGCAGTTATCTAATCACATTGTGGAGGATAACCTTTTAGTATGATGAAACTGCATTGACCAGTTCACAGTTCTGTCACTGTTTATATCTCCCGTGAGTGTGTACAAGCAATAAACCTGTTTACACTAAGTGTTGTAGTAAGGACCAGTTTACTTTACAATGTAGCTTGGTAAGTGCACCTCCCGCTTACTGCTTAAATTTGGTCTAATCTGCATTGACCAGTTCACGACTCTGTCACTGTTCATATCCCCCATGAGTGTGTAAAGCAATAAACGTGTTTACACTAAAATGTTGTACTAAGGACCATTACTTGGCTTTACTTTACAATGTAGCTTGGTAAGTGCACCTACCGCTTACTGCTTAAACTTGGGTCTAAACTGCATTGACCAGTTCACGAATCTGTCACTGTTCATATTTCCCGTGACTGTGTACAAGCAATAAACCTGTTTACACTAAGTGTTGTGCTAAGGACGATTTTACTTTACAATGTAGTTTGGTAAGTGCACCTACCGCTTACTGCTTAAATTTGGTCTAAACTGCATTGACCAGTTCACGAATCTGTCACTGTTCATATCCCCCATGAGTGTGTACAAGCAATAAACGTGTTTACACTAAATGTTGTACTAAGGACCATTACTTGGCTTTACTTTACAATGTAGCTTGGTAAGTGCTCCTACTGCTTACCACTTAAACTTGGGTCTAAACTGAAGGCAATTTGCACTGACCAGTTCATAACACTGTGGTTGAAATACACCACGTACAAGCAATAAACACATTTGTGTATCTATATATCCTTGTGCTAAAGACTTTGAAAGAGGAACATTACATGGCCTAACTTTACAATGTTAGCTCAGTAAGTGCATTTACCACTTAAATTTGGGTCTAAACTGAAGGCATTGACCAGTTCATAACACTTTTGTTGTAAATGTCCCATGTAGAAGCAATAAACGTACTTGTACATGTATATCTATATTGTCTTGCACTAAGGACTTGGAAAGAGAAACATTACATGACCCAACATTACAATATAGGTTGCTAAGTGCACTTGCTGCTTACCCTTTGAATGTTGGTCTAAACTGAAGCTGAAAAAGCAAACTGTAAACTCAAATGGCACGATAAGGAACACAGTGACAAATGAGTTTTAGAGCGTGTTTTTATGTCGCCATTTTTGCCTAACACGGGTCGCCGGAAAGTGCACATATTTTTCTGACCCTGGCTATTCGATAATGGTAACAGGTCAGCTACATTAAAAGAAGCTCTTACCAGAGTTACTTAGTGTTGGTTACTGTACTTAGAAGTCTTTGCTTTGTGCATTTTAAACTGTATACGCTTACTTATCATAAAAGTTATGCAGATAAAAGGAAATGCAGTACATCCTTTAGTTTACATCAACTTTGACTATTGGCAAAGTAGGTTATGCAAAAAGGAAACGGAACTGAAGTTGGATGGGCAAGAGATAAAACTTAGGTGCTTAAGGCAATAAAAAGCATTGTCCATATTTAGTTATCAGTGTAGCATGCCTTGTGTTAGTTACACTGCCTCTGGACCAAGAGGTTATGAGTTTGAATCCCGGCTGTTATCTTTCACCACACATGCACGCTACTGGAAAGGGTCGCAGTCCCTAGGACGGGATGTTAAGCCATGGTCTATCTATTGCTTCACTGTACTTCATTGAACCTGAGATCTCTTTTTTTCCACTTCTCGAACGAAGGAAACCATATTTGTCTCCAAGGCCCACTTGTGGGCTGTTTCCTGACCTAAAACAGGATGAGACTGTTAAGAAGATGGGGCTTTAAGCCATGGTCTATCTACTGCTTCACTGTACTTCATTGAACCTGTACATAGCATCTGTATTTTCTGTCATGACCAGTGGAAGAGTAGCTCTTTTGGTGAGTTAGACTGGTACGAGATCCCCCTTTCTTGAACGAAGGAAACCATCTTAGTCTGTCTGGCCCACTTGTGGGCTGTTTCCTGACCTAAAACAGGATGAGCCTGTTATGAAGACTGTTGACAGCAGATGATGATATGTTCGTCTGGTTCTGCTTGGTGCAAGCATCGCGGTGATTTCTGATGTCCACGCCGGGTCAGGGAAACCACCCCTGCACAAGTCGGAGCACTTAACGTCCAGCCTGGTTGACTCCGGCTCTAACAAGACATGACAGACTGACGGATTACAGGGAAGTAACCTGTCTTTAGTGGGGAGAACCCATCCATACAAATCATGTTCACAATGAGATTACAGCGATGGTGGTCTCTTTAGCACGGAAAACAGGGAACAGGACAAGAAATCAGAGATGTCAGCCTTCCTGGAAGCAACTTCGGTTCAGTTCATAGACGTCCTCCAGAAAGTGTTTGGGGTTTTCGTAAATGTACTGGGACTGTGGAGGGGTTTGCAATTGTATGATGTCATTTAAAAGGGTATTACACCACTTCCTGAATTCCTCCACATACCGCCCACTTACCACCACCTGCAGCTGCTAGATCACCTCCAGGCTTAATCTCCCTACCAATCAACTGTCAAAATCACCTCCCTCCTACCCACCATACACCCAAAACTGGATGGGATGAAAAGTTATTAGAAAAGTTTTGGCACCATGACCATGACTAGGGTCAGTCTAATTCATTTAGACATTTGGGGGGCTTCTTTGGAATTGTTTTGATGTAGAAAATCAGATTACTGTACTGTATAAATGATATCAGGATGGTAACACAGCAAATCACTATCAAGGGAGACGTCAAACTATAAATTACCAACAACATCTTATAAGTAATCACGAAAACTTTGTGCAGGCAATACATTCTTTCCTAGTTCAACAGATACAGTACTGTATTGTGTATCTTTCCAGATACTAAACCCATATACATCATAATGCTAGATAATATGTTAATCTTCACATAATCTTATTATACCTGATACATGTATTTGTCTTGCTTTTTTTCATCTTGGTCCTTAATCATATTGTGACAAGCAGGACAAAACTCCTTTCCCCCGTGGCCAGTAAAAATCGGATTGCCAGAAATGTGAATTGATTACTCGGTGATGACCAACTGTCCCTTCGGAAAGATTGTAGCCTGCCCCGTCGATTGATTCTGCCCCTATCTGTCTCTAATGTCCTCTGTAGAACTTAATTAAAGGCATTGTGATTGGATTACTGTAGCGAACGATGTCCAAACTGTCCCTAGGTGCACTCAGCACTCAGGGTCGTAGCTACGGACTTTTGAGAGTATTTCAAAAGTATACGTAAAACAAAATTTGCTTTCCTTGGACAAAAATTGAATCTTATTGTAAAGGATATTGCTTAGTTATGTACCACCACCTTCAGTTTTGTTATGATTTCAACATACTCTCATATAACCCAACCTCTTGAATATACTTGTCTAATGGCTCAGTGACACTTGATGTAGATCATTGTTTGATTCTGATGTCTACAATTTTCAACCTGGTTGTTACAGTACCAACCACTGACAAGAATCTAAGTCAGCCTTTTCAGCAACAGGACAGTTGAACTTTTCAGGACACATGCACAACTATCACACAGTTTGTGATTGTATGACGATCCTAGGATACACAGTCTGAATGTGACTGGGCCCTAATTTAGAGCCAAGCTCCTCTTGTATAAGAAAAGGGACATGATTTACTTAGTGGGAAAGATTGCAGCAGACCCCAGGTATAACCTCTGGTGAAAGCATCCAAAACCACGGGCCAATAAAATCGAAGAGCATCGTTCCAGCGAAGAGATTTGATTGTCTTAGCCGGAATGGCTCTCGAGAGATGGGACACTATTACGCTCGCCGGACAGTCTGTCACTGATATGAGAGGTGTTGCTGGTATGGCTCAATCTAACGGTGTGGCCACATTCGTCATAGTTCTTCGTATGATGGTGATGTGCTCAGAGATTTTCAAGAAGGTTGATACAGAATCAAACACTGACATTCTAAGACAGCCTTCTCTGTAACATGACGTATGTAACATGATTGAATTTTGTACCACATAATATGTGGTGTGTAATACACTGAGCTGTGTGTTACGCCAAAGGCTGGTTATACTGGCTAGTGGCTATACTGATAGACAGATACATGTCATTATTGAATGAAAATCCTAAGAAATTACACTCAGATAATCTTATGATGTATGTAACCAGGCCATAAAGTCCTAAGCATGCATTGTAGGAATATTCAAATTGAATGTATCAATAGCAACAAAATATCATTGTCATTGACATTTTAGTTGCACATTCATGATCACACAATTTGTAAGAGAAAACATTATACAACCAGATTCTTTATTTTACATGTAAGTCCAGTCAGCCCTGTTTTATCTACAGGATACACTGAGAGATTATATCATAAACATACTAATACAGTATCAGCCTCCAGGCACCTGTGTAATGTACATACATGACATGTGTACATATATCAGCCCTTGGCTGATTCTTCCAACTGATATGCCCACCTCCTGACTATACAGTGGGAACAGTGCCATGGGCAGACTAGGATAAACCCAACCACTTGGCTGTCATACTGCCTTGAAAATAAAACATTTCATCACTGATAAAATCTTTCGTTGTAACACATCAGCTAAAGTAATGAACACTTGAACACTTTAGGCACATTTCTGAGATCTACAAAAGCCCCTGACAATCAAACTTCAAAGCCTGAATCATAATTCAACTACACCCGTACTTGGGTTAGTATAAACATTGGCAGAACATACTGCACCTGCGTGAAAACCAGATTTTTCACAGTTTTCTTTGGATGTGTGGTCAACGTTGCATCAAAGTTCTGCTTGTTGCATGCAGACGATACCTTTTTTTTGACACAACATTTGAAAACCATAGACGGGATGTCATCTTTAAATTCGCAAACACAGCATTGAAGAAGACATTCTGTCTATGCACATTATGGGTTTCGTGCAGGCATAGTACTAGTATGCTGGTAAGCACACAACCTGCTAAAAAATAAAACCAACAAACTTTATCCCAAACTGTGTCAACCTTACACAAGTGACAGAAAATACAGCAACACTGGTGACACAATTAGCAGCCTGGGACAGGATTCTGATGGTGATGATCTACAAAGTGCCCTCCAGCATTGATTTATCTCTGATGGCATGCAGAGAAAATGATTTCATACCACCCTGCAATCACGAGGGGTGGTCTACTGGGATCAACATGTGAGATGCTGAATTTACAATTACGTTGGGAGGAGGATGGAAACTTGGCAGTCATGAACTGAGACATATAATAACATCAGTAGTCAGCACGGAGCATCTTGAGTTATGGGCAACCATCTATTTCCTAAACGCTGAATCAGTAGCTGGGAGAATAATCTGCTCATTGGGGGTGGATCTACGAAACATCTTTGTGTCGAATCCAAGATCATCCCCGGGTCTGGTGGTATCAGAGTCGTGCAATATTTTAGCATTTTCTGCTCTCAATATCGACATGGGGACTGTACAATATTGGGCTCGAGCTTCTGTAAAGCTGTGACCAATTTGTACCAGGATCCAGGGATAACGTTGGGAGCCATCGCAACTGGTTGGAACTTATGCTGGTTATAGGTGTAGATAGCAGAGTAGAAGAGTTCTTAGTGCCATGGTTAGTGACCCTGCCTCTGGACCAAGAGGTTGGGAGTTCGAATCCCAGCTATTGTCATTCTGAAAACAGTCACTGTCCTTAGGATGGGAAGTAAAGCTGCGGTCCACTGTAAATGTTTCAGTACAGTCGAAAATAGCTAGGGGAATTTCCCTAGTATAATGAGCCTATAAATACTGTACAATTAGCATTTGTGTCCTTTGCCAGGACCAGTAGTATAGCTCTTCAGTCGGCTGAACTAGTTTGAGATAACCTGCACTCTATTTTCACTTACCAAGAACATGGTATATTATGTTTTTCTCCAGACTGGTCAATACTATAATAGTGTCACACTTAACAGGATCTCCTTCAGATCTAATTATACATCTGGTTTGGGAACGTCGAATTTGACTCCTTCCCACAAATCAAGGTCTGGATAAGGATCTAGATGAGACAGGGCATGGGAATGAAATAGACGACAACCTTCCTGAACAGAAGTCTTGAAGAAACGCAGTCAATCACTCTGTCTTCTCCCTTTCTTACCGAGAAACAGAGCAGGAAATCACGTCTGGGCTGATAAGGACTGCTGTTTGACCTTCGTGGCTTCTTTCCGACTTCTGACAAAAGTTGCCTAAGCTCCGTGGAAATGGATTATCAGGGTTTTCTTTGTTAGTGGATTAATTAGGCAGCCACACGATGTAACGCTTCATTAAAACCGTGAATTTGATTCTGCTTAGTATCTCTTTCATACACAGCTTTAAACTAAGTATAGCTTAAACCTGTTTCAAGTTGACCTAAGATCACTAAAGCTACACAGTCCATATATTATAGAGAAGTTTGTGAAAACATCCAACTGTCTTTTTCTTTTATTTACAATTTAGGTCAGCAAGTCGCAAAGGGGTTTGTAGGTTCACTGCAGGTGCAGTGTACTATGGAACTATACACCAGTGTTTAGCCTGGTATCCAAACGCATTTTAGCTGCAAGAAGTCTCTTTCATACTTTCTAGTTGCGGAAAGGACAAAAGAGACTCTGCAGCTAAAATAGGTTTGGATACCAGGCTGATAAACTGTTCCTATTTTAGCTTATGCAATACATGTAGTTCCACTATGAACATTGTCATGATTGGGTGTAACAGGTCGTTCGGTGTAATGTACATGTAGCTACCTGCTACCACACTGCATGCCTGCGAAGTTGGAGTGTAACACCAAAGGGCAGTTATACCGACCATACAGATACACATAAATGCCTAATATAAATATTTCAATCACTCTTCTTCCCACAAAGACCTTGACACTGTACAGTAGCAGGCAATACTATAGCTGCAGTGCTTCACTTGTTATGCCAGACCTCGGTTTGCTTGTAATGAACATTCTGTACCACAGGCCAGAGCAAATTCAACTTCCTGTAATCTCAAAATTGGACATGATCGTCTGACTGCTACAATGAATATCAACTTCAGGATGGGCATTTCAACTGCAATTTTTCCCTTACTCTGTGTTATAACATGTATATCTGTATCTGTATAGCCCGTATAACTGCTCTTCTGCATAACACACTTGGTCTAGCTTCTGTATCAGTATCTGTATAGCCGGTATAACTGCCCTTCAGCGTAACACACCTCAGGCCTGTTTTATACATACACTTGTTGTCTTACACTGTGTTTTATATAACTTAGAGAGAAGGATTTGATTTACTTGATGTTTTTTAGTGAAACTTAGTAATGGTCAGGGCTCTTTTCAGCAATAAATATTTTGTCCTCTCAAAGCATAAAAAAGATAGCAACACTCCAAGCTATATTTTCTGGCAATCTTTTTCAATGCCAGGAATTTCAAATTGTAGCATGCTATAATCATCACCAAGGGACCTTTATGAAACTCAATAATCATCATGCAATGCTGTAACAGTAATCCACTTCTCCAACCGTCCAATCATACGAGAGGATATAAAATATGTTCATAAACAACACGCCATTTCTAATATTACACCTTGAAGCACCTAAATGTCATCTCTGCGAGTCAGAAACTCAATAACAGTTCTCACCATCCCCTGATATTGCAATTTCTTCTGCCGCCTCAAGCCCAATAATTACATTCCACACTTTTGGTAAATACGGCAAAACTAGTTTTAGACCGCATCGCCAGCGGTATATGATTACTCCCACTCACCAGGAAAGGCGTTTGAAATGCAGAATGATTACATTTCTCTCCAAATCTCCCTTCCCGATCAAATTACACACAGAACAAGCATACATACTGCATGTATATAATATTATCTTCCAATCCAAAATTAATCTAACATTCAACATCCTACAAGAGTAATTACAAGCATTCTTAATTACACTCAATCTTACAATCAGTTGCATGTGTTTAGAAAAATTAGTTAGTATATACTAAATATTTCCAGATTGTTATTCCCTCTTAGTTGTTTTAACATGTTCCCAATTCTGTTTTGAATGATAAAATAATCAAATGTGACATTACAGCACAACAACATCAGAGCCAGCAAGCAAGAAATAATCAAATCATTTGTTGGAATGAGCAATTATTCAATTTGTGGCTTACTACACACAAAAAGCTTGTTTTTCTAATTTCACATGCCCTGGCGTTATGAATTTTCCCCACAAAGACAACACTATGAAGAGAAAGATAACCGGTAGCCTTTCACAGACATTCTAGATATTTTGCTTTCCAAGTGTCTAATTCTTTACAGCCTGATATTACATATTTAAAAAACACTGGAATGAAAGTACAAAATTTATTCAGTAGTGTTATCATAACCTCTCATAAGTGAAGCCAAATATTTTGCTTTCCAAACCTTGGCCAATTTCACACCATTTTTGTCTCATATTACAAATTTTCCCCACAAAAACACACTTTGAAAACAAAATTTATTGAGTTATTGTAACCTTCCACAAAGAGTCAGGCCAAATATTTTGCTTTCCAAACCTTGTGGCGACCTCCCTATCGCCCCCCTCCCCTTCCCTCTTATCCTTTACGGTTGTTAAGATGTTGGCACCCTCTCTACCATTTCTTCACAACCTATAATTTTGCAATCTCTCCGCGAGGATAAAAGCCATATTGCTCCTTTCATGCCGCTGCGTGCCTCGTAAAAGCCCGGGCGTTCGGCCGCCACAATGGAGACAATCCTCGCGGGAAATCATGACCTCCACAATGGAGAGTCACCACGCACGATTTCCATCAAAGCTACGCACATCTCGCCAATACCGCTACGGCCTGGGAAAAAAATCTGGTGTTTTCTGTTTCAGTTTTGAAAAAATTATAGATCTACGAACATATTGCCAATACCTCTATGGCCTAGGGAAACGATGTTATGTTTTCTGTTTCAGTCATGAAAAAAATTAGGCTCAAGCACATCTCGCCAATACCGCTCTATGGCCTAGGAAAAAAATGTTGTGTTTTCTGTTTCACTCCTAAAAAAATTAGGTAGGGATGATCTATATCCTTTCTTTTTATTTAGACTTTGGCAATCTCTAGTGATCCAACATATACAATTCAGTTAAACAATTTGATGAAAGTAAAACTCGCATGAGGACACTTTCATTTTTAACATCAATGTTGAAAAACAGTTGTACAATGTTTCATAAAGGAGCTAAAAAAGGGGCTGGAAAAGGTTGATCTGCTCGAAAAATTTGTGTCCCTTGCAGGGATTCACACACACACAAAAAGTCTACTAGTAGGTTGGCAGTTTTTTCTAGGGTCAGTTGGGAAACAGGAAACACAACATTTTTTTCCTGGGCCTATTCCGTCTACCCAGAGTAATGAAACGAGCCCCCTGCCAACTATCAAACCCAGCCATCGTTGGGGAATTGGTAACGATATTCCACACAATGCCCTCTGATTAGGCTTAACAAATTACGACTAAGCAGAGGGAGAATTTATTGCACCACGAGTTTGTTAATGGGAAAAAATCCTGAAAGCTTCTCTGATTAGCAACTCTAATTATCGCCTACAATTTGTACACAATTGTATGATAATTAGGGCAGTATATTTCACACTGCATATCATTTTTTTCCTGTCAGAATTTTGTTATACTATACAATATAAAACAAAAACAAATACCAGCACAAAAATGTATGATAGTAACTTAAGTAGATGTCACATGTACATACATATCCTTGATTCATACTTGAATCTTTCCCAAACTCTCTTTAACCTTCACTCACTAAAATCAATAAAACGTTAAACAGCTTCTTCCCTTGAAAAGGACTAGGAAAACAAGCTATTGCAATAAAACCTATGACAGCCATAACAGGTAAACGTTCCTGATCTTTCCTGCTACCCTGTTTTGGTAACTGCTTCGCTGGGACTGAGACAACTCTGACAGTAACGAATGGTTCAATTAAAGTGGGAGACAAATCTCTCATTCGTGGCCCACGATTTATCGCCCGTGCGAAACCGTCGTCGGTACTGTTTCCCCTCCCTACCGATGTACCTATCACTTATTAACACTGACGATAGGATAGGAGACATGTACATTTGTACATACCCGACAGGCGAAGCTGATTCGGTGGTTACAACCCCCGCAGATGCAACGTCTCCTTTTCGGCACGATCGCGCCGTTCTTCTGGAGGAGAACTTGCAGATACAGCTCCGAGAGAGAGTTCTGGTATCCTGTACGGAAGGTTATTTCCGTATGGCACTCCAGCACGGGCATATACGGCGTCTTCATCGTGGGGTAGCGGTTCCTCCACGCGAAGCGCTCCAAGAGAGGGTCCCAAGGCTTGGCCTGGAAGCCGCTGTTGTAGCGGAAAGTTAATATAGGAAGCATGCGAGGGCACGGATCAAAACAAGGCCGTCTCCGTCAAACTGTGACACTGTGGCATTCCGTGTGTCCTGACTGTAGCACAGGATGTGGCAATTGTCTTGTGGCGAACGTGGAAGCCGGCTTGGGCCAGTGGTTCTAACAGCAGCGGTTGTGGCAACGGGGTTTCCAACTCAGCCTCAAAATATTACGCAATTCCACCGAAACCTGAGGCCACGAACAGCAGAAACCAAATGTTGGGCAGAAAATAAACCTCTATGATGAAAAAAACATACACTGCTCACCTAGTACTCAGAAACACAAAGCAAATGCACTTGCCAGGGAGCAAAATATAATGGGGTCCATTTAGCTAGGTGTCTGCATACTGAATGATAATCATAAAAGGCCGTCTGATTCTTCAGCTCCCCTGGCAATTGGACGTGAAACAGAGCATGGCGAAATGGAAAAAAATTCCCGGGCGCACTTTAGGGAGCACGGCGTGCAACAAAGTTAGGCCATCTGGTCCTGCAGCCCATCTACATGCAAAACTGCCTTTCAAAACACCATGCGAAAATTCCCACAAGAAAAAAATGAGGAGAAAAAAAATCACAGACTTCCTCCTCTGGGAAAAAGTCGTCTATACGAGGAGGCCGGAGTCATCATCTTGTAACCATGGCAACCGGTGACATCCTTCATCCCAATCCTCTCCGCTAGAGACAATCCGCCCGTCGATCTGTCATCACTCAGGCCTGTTAGCAAGCAGACAGCTGGCAGAATCAATAGAGCCACTTGCAAATTACATGGACATTGGGCCACTGTGAGTCCTTCCTGCGCCGATACTCCCATCCGTGTGGTGAGATACCGTTCCGCTGAGTTCTAACCACGCTGGCTGGCTCACGTGTGTGTCCTTGGTGGCAAGCGTTGCACCCAGTTACACCTTTCCGTGGGAGTATTGATTCAATATACATGACGGGGAGGAGCTGTGTTGTGGTGGTGCCAGGACATGCGAAGTGCTAAATGGCCCGAAGGATATAACAAGGATAATGAGGAAGCTACACTTGTTAACGAGACTTGGGGATAGGAGATGCGGACTTTACACTCTCTGTGTGGTTAAGTCACTTTTCAGCCTTTCTAGCTAATTAACTGGTCCCCCAACTTTGATGTTCAATATATTGTAACTGAGATGTTTTCTTCCAGAACTTACAACAAGACATGAAGCATAGGGTCCATAAGATACTTTCTAAGTATGTAGACTCAAATTAAAGCATACTGATATAAAGATATGAATATGATAATCACAGCTAAATTTTATCACTTTTATGCTCCCGGCGGAAGCCCTAAAATCATATATTTGACAAAAAATTGGTATGTATGTATTCTGCAATGATCACTCTATAATATTCAAGTGGTCCCACACCTACCAATATCATTATAACAGAGATATTCTTTAATATGTTCAAAATATTACCAAAAATTGCATAATTGAAATATTCATAGATCCCATACAATGTAATGGAAATGTGCACAACCCTGGGACCACCTGAACATTAAAATTCAACTTGTCTACTTTTCAGACATGTCTTTTGTGTAAAACAAGAACATTGCATATAGTTCCGCCTTTGAGAAGAAAAAAAGATGACAAAATTGCAATTTTTGGTCAATCCAAGGATGACATATGATCTCTGTGTTTGGATAAGGGGACAATATGGCCAATTAGTTTGTTGACTCAGTCCCTGACAGCAGGGTACCTGACTACCTGAGGAAAACAATAGGCAAATTCACGGCTGCTTCACACCTTTACCTGCCATGCCAGACAGCTTGGCTTGGCTTGATAAACAAGCACAATAGACACTTTTTAGCACTGGAGTATCTGAAGAGACATTTAACAAGTACAGCACACATACACAACACAGAAATTTCCAGAAAAGTTAGACTAAGACTATTTATCAAAGGAGCTTCACTTTGAAATTGAAGCTTCTTGGTTTATCCAAGCAAAATGAGATAAATTTGGTCATGGAGTCAGAACTCCCTAGAACCTCCTTGATTTGGCAGACAATATATGATTGTTTCATGCACATAAAGCAATTTGGAGGAATTGTTTGATCTAGACACAAGAAAAATGTTAAATCATGTGTACTACAGTATTCATTTTTCAGTCCTTAGTGTTCTGAGCATAGATATAATATAACTCTTGCAAAACAATAAACAATTGAAAGTAATCATATATGCCAGTCACTTGCAAAATGGGAAATTTAGTCTTTATTTTGTGGAAATTAACGGTAAATTATTATTTCAGGCATTTTCCCTGGATTGAGTAAAGACTGTATAACAAGTACTAGTATACTAGTAATGTCCTCAGTACAGGCCATATCACCAAATGAAAAAGTGGCACAGAAACCTTTCTTCCATTTTTTTTAAATTTGTATTTAAAAAAACTGGAAAATTTCCCATTTTGCAAGTGACAGCTGGTTAGCAGCATGATTACCTTTATACGGAATTGGCTTTACAAGAGAAGTTTACTTCTTAAAGAGTTCAATTAGAAGCAATTATGGAGCATTTGATAAGAACAAACATGAATACTAGTACTGTAACAGAGGGGCATAAGCATGCAGTCGGTGTGATGATGGTAAGGGGTAGTATTTATATATATAAGTCAATGTCAAACTAAGTCAAAATCCCAGTGTACCGTAGTCGGTGTACTGTTGACGGGAACTGAACTTTGGGGGCGATACATTGACCTAAGCTGTATACGACTAACTATATATATGTAGCTATACAAGCAAAAAATTCAGACGGCCATAAAAACTATTTTCTGACGCCTGGAACACTGTTACATCACATCACATCCAATACACATCCTGCTTCCCTTTCCAGACAGTGCTGTTATACAGCCCTTCACACTCCTGCAGGGTGCCAGGTAACATCTCACCTGGGCCAGCGGCACCCCTCTAGGGAAGTTTTCACACTAGGTGGGGAGGGGGCAATTAGCGAACAATGGGGAAAATCTGGAAAACTAGGGGTCAAAGGTGGTTGCTATGTATTGCTAGGGGAGCCAACGCCTACTTCGCTGGGGGTCTTCAAATTGACTTAACCACACAGAGCTCGTAATTGCAGGGATTTATGCTAGAATTCCCCTTAAGGCTCCGCTTGGTATCCTCAAAACGAACCATATCTCACTTCAAATCATCTAAGCAGAAATCTCAGGACCGGTCCATTTTGGCAGTTAAGAGGGGTGGGCCAAGACATAATTCCTCTATCTCAGAAATATTTCAGTCACAACCTATTAAGATCTTAAGATATTATGATCTCCTGCTTTCTTAAAGACATTGTTTCCAGCGAATATTCCTCCAAGACTCTTCAAATTGATATTGGCAAGACGTCCAATAGCTGAATTCTTTATGCAGTGAGCCAATTCCGTGGCAATCTTTTAAACATATTGTACAGCCCACAGCAAAAGTTATTGTCTGCACAATTTATAAGCTGCTCATAAATTTGTTCCTAGCAGTCAAGTTTTACAGGCTTCAAGTGGACTGGGACTCCATATTTTTAAAACAATTTCCATTAATTTTAAAGGCCATGGCTAATCACTAAAGGTTACTGCAGCGTTCGTCAACTTAACGATCATATCAAAGCAACCCTAAAGTTGCCCCTTCCCACTGTACTCTTTCCCTTTTCGATTTTTTGACTGCAAAAGTAACTGTATCCCAACATGTTTGAAACTACTTGTACTTGGAAGTTGAGATGACGGAATTCAGAAAGGTGGGAATTGCTTTTACCTCCCGGAAGTCTCACATATCTGATTTCTTGCTTCTTTTCTTTTTATGCCTCGACTTATTAATTGAGAGACAGACATAACAACAAAGATCTGGCGGGATAAAATGATGTGACTCGTAGAATTCCATTCCGTGCTAGCCCAAACCCAGAGGGACCATAAAATGTCAGTAATAAAAGTACCAACAATGATTGCATATTAGGCTGTGTCAAGTTTATTACAGGGTTGCTTAGTGTTTGCCATTTTGGGATTTTTCCAAAAGAGTAAAGTTAAACCCAAGGAAGTCACTCTCTTTGTTATACTGAGAAAGACAGTAAAATTCTCTTGGTCGTAAAATCTACATGTACCACCACCTTTGCATTCAAAGTACTGTATAGACACACAAGTGAACATGCCTGTCCTTGGTGCTGAACACTATCCACACACAGGTAAGTGTGCCTGTCCTTGGTGCTGAACACTATCCACACACAGGTGAACATGCCTGTCCTTGGTGCTGAACACTATCCACACACAGGTAAACATGCTTGTCCTTGGTGCTGAACACTATTCACTCACAAGTGAACTTGCCTGTCCTTGGTGCTGAACACTATCCACACACAATCGAACATGCCTGTCCTTGGTGCTGAACACTATCCACACACAGGTGAACATGCCTGTCCTTGGTGCTGAACACAACTGAAGCTATCTGCCCTCTTAAAAACAGCAGTGTCAAATCAAAAACAGTATACTGCATAGAATGCTCCTCCTCTTAAATTGAACACCTCATTTACGATCCGGTGGCAAAACAATAAAAGTTCATATCGTACCAGGGATTCAGACAGATGTCAAGATCAGACATGATTGTACATGTAATTATCAGTTCCCTGAGTTCCAGTGTCACGCAATAAACACTGTAAATTTGCAGGAGTTTTCACACTTACTCAACTGTCACAACAGGAGCAAGTGTTTCAAGACAATATATGGTAATTTGTTGATCAAATATCCTTCATAAAAATGCAATTTTTCCTTACTAGGATGCTCACGTCTTCCTTCAGATTTTGACAGCATCTTTTTCTTTCTTTCTATATCAGGTCAACTGAGTTCAAGTCCCAGTATTCATCCTTGTGGAACATGTTACATCTTCATTAGTATACCCCTATCTTGATTGCACCCTGGAGAATAGTTTTGTTTTTAATTATCACTTCATTATCGTTCTAGTATGACAAGGTACGATCCCAACTTGTTTCACTCTAGCCAGATGTCTGTCTATAGCAATAATAACGCAGTCATAACTGTGGATCGGATATAGACAACAACTGCAGAACGATTCATACATTTAACAGCAGGTAGACTGGGTGATTTATTCTTAACAAACTCTCCAATTAAATCTCTGTCTCTGGCAGCAATAACCAAAAATCATGTCCGACTCAAGGGTGGCTTAAGAATTCAGCACAGCTCCATAAGCATGCGTCAGCATAGAGAGGATTTAAAAACACGGCAATGTCACAGTAGCATTAATGATGGTTCTTTTGCTCAATCTGTCAAGGACTACATAATCACCGTCTACGTGAATGCCAAAGTTCCAGTCGATACATCGTCCTGTCAATACAATCAGCAATTTGTTCCAACCGAAAGATTGTCTCCTTGAAAAATAAGTGAGATGTACAGGGCAAAAAATGACAACTGTGAGCAAGAAATCAGAGATTTCGAATTTCCTAGAAGTAGATATCGTTAATGAACTACATTAAATCATACATTTATTACCCATACTATTGTATGATGAAACTTGCTCACTATTACACCATGGTTTATGTTTCATATACATTTTGTATTCCTGGCAATGAGATCCTTGAACTTAGGGAATAGAGGGTCAATCAAATGAAACCCAATCTCAACCCACTTACTTTGGAATACAAACATACAAACCTAGCAAATATTAGCGCCACCCTAAACAATACTTCCTTCCCATAGCTAAAACAGAAAAAGAAGACAGTACCATGTATTATGCTGCACAGTCAAGTGGTGACAGACTTTGGAATCCAAACATACAAACCTACATGTAGCATATATCAGCTCCACCCAAAAACAATACTTTTGTCCCACAGGCAAAAGAAGACAGTACCATTATATATTATACTGCACAGTCAAGTGGTGACAGAGTTAATATTGGAGAGAAGCACATGGGAATTGCTGCATTAATCAGAGCCGCATGCTGCTCTCTTTCGCGTCATATTCAACTGCCGTGAAATGACTGTGATTTCTACCAGACAATATCCGGCCACACGTCTTTGCTGCTAAGTTCAATAGGATATATTTTTCTGATATGCCTGGGGATTCGCCAGACAGCGGTGCCCTAATCTCAGCGATCGATGTTTGTCGGGCCGTGGAAACTGTTTATGTCTTTCTTCTTCACCTCATTCTGCTGCTATCTGCAGAATAATCAAAACCTGGCCTAATCCTGCCTCATGCATTATTGAGAACAAAATCTGCTGTGTTTTATCAAATACAAGATCATGCTCAAGTAGCTTTTCTAGTATATAATGTATTATCTATAATTAGACAACTAGAATTTGGAGATTTCAGACTTCTGGGAAGCATTTTAGGGTTTCGTGACCTTCAGGTTCGCTCTTTGTCTCACAGACTCTGGCCTTTAGACCTCCACGGTCAATCTTTCCATCCATGTGCTGTCAACCTTTTCTGGACAAACACACAGAAACTTACAGCTCAGCCATCTGATATAATACTTCCGATCCAGAAGTAAAACCTACATGACTGTACTTAATTTTCCTGACTTACCCTGAATTTTATACTCAGATTTCCTTATCCGGAATAATTTTTCTTTTGCCATTCAACTAATAATATATGTTGAAAACTTCAATTTCGTAGTCACAATGTACACCACACCAAAAAAAGTTGTTTTTCCCTTAAGGTTTTCTAGAAAGATACAACTTATTTCTTATCAAATTATACAGACAACAGTGACTCGGGGGTATTTCTGAACTGTTCATTTACCCCCTACTTGTACCTTCCAGCGTCGCTAATTTATTTCCCACCACAAGTTACAACAGTTTGACTAAGTAACCATCTGGTCCCTGTATAATCAAAGAACCACCTAACCGACATGATCTGGCCCCAGGCTCTAATTGAAGCTGCTTGCTAAACATTAGGAGCCGAGAGTGTGACTTAGATTGAAGATCCACTGGTGAGGACATGGCCAGTAGTCTGGAACCAGGTTTCAGATACCAGCTGCCTCTGTTCCACTTGTGTATAACCAGGGCATCAATCTTTTGCAATATGATGGGTCCTGACTGCACCTGCATTTCCGGGTTACCACTAGTATAGTAGATCTAGGTTGGTTTGTTAGCTTCAATGAAAAATGGAGGTATTATTTTTGGTCTGTCTGTCTGTGTCTGTCTGTCTGTCTCTGTCTGTCTGTGTTTCAGACTATTTGTGGTGAGCTAATTAGAAGACCTGGATGGATTGACGTGATGATATTTCAAATTGGTATGTGGGTAGGGCTTGGGAAGATGACAATAAAGGTCAAATATGGGCCTCCTGACAGCTCTCCTTGGTACTGCAAAAGAACTGGTTTTAGCTACTTATTGGTGGTACCAAAAAAAAATACAATACAAAAAATACACATAGCTTGTTTTGGGCCTATTTCACACACTCTAAGAGTAGAATAATGATGGAGGTATGCCGAGAAATGGCAGTAAATGTCAATATCAGACAGTTCCTCATCCAGAATATTCGTGTTGCCGCCCTGGATGCCTTTAAAAACTGGCACTATCCCCCAAGACAACGATAATAGCAGCCTGTGAGTGAACTTGTATCATGACTGAGGGTCCCATCAACTCAACGACCACGGCGTTGGAAGTAACACCATTATAACACGACCCCTGGTGCCACTATACATTAACATCCCCCCTGATGTAACCAGGTGGGTGTGTACACAAGTGTGTGATGTGATATTCTCCACCCTTACAATCAAATTTTCACAGATACTAATGCTATTATCATTTGAGAAGGGGTGGGAAAATTATTGTGAATGACTCTAAAGTACAGCAATGTTCGTGATATGCTGTTGGTTTCCCCCTTCAATTAGCCTTCAAGAGCTGTTGTACAACTTTCTGATCGTTAGACAATTAATGTACAATGTAATAATTATGTCTCACAGATATGACAAGGCATCCAATTAGTCTTGTCAACAGAATTGCAGATTATGTGGGTTGATTTTAATTTCAGATCTGACAATAGTGTCGTAGTGTCAGAGGGTGTGGCTATATGATGAAGATACATGTGCTACATGTATTGGGAACATCTAAACTTAGATGTAAGTCATGCTAGTATTCTATGCCGAATTGCAATTTGTAGAATTCTGGGAGTATTTGGCTTTCAACAGTAAATTTTTCTTAAAATTCTATTTTTCAGGATCCATACTCTACTTCTAACTTGTGTGAGTAAAATCATGGAGCTACTATTTGTGCTAATAGCTACACGGTAAAATGTTATATGTTAGAAGCTAATTTGGTTATTGTCTGCCAATAGTACATTGTACATGTATGTGCAGGTATATGGCATCAAATTGGAAATATTTTGTGAAAGTCCAACACTCTCCATGTACATACTTATTATTACATACCCCCCATGGCTAGTACAGCCATAATATGTCCCTCCTGCAGCTACCATCATCCATACTCTAATATTAACTTTCATGGGTAAAATGTTGTGTTAAAAGCTAATTTGGCTATTGTCCGTGCCAGTGGCATGTGCATGTGCATGTACAATGTTGATAAAAAAAAATTTCCGGTATGGCATCAAATTGGAAATATTTTGTAAAAGTCCAACACTCTCCATGTACAAAGTTATTATTACATACCCCCCGTGGATAGTACAGCCATAATATGTCCCTCCTGCAGCTACCATCATCCATACTCTTATATTAACTTTTATGGGTAAAATGTTATGTGTTAAAAGCTAATTTGGCTATTGTCCGTGCCAGTGGCATGTGCATGTGCATGTACAATGTTGATAAAAAAAAATTTCCGGTATGGCATCAAATTGGAAATATTTTGTAAAAGTCCAACACTCTCCATGTACAAAGTTATTATTACATACCCCCCATGGATAGTACAGCCATAATATGTCCCTCCTGCAGCTATCCTCCTCCCCTGTGACTGGATCTACCCAGAACTAATGATTAATGAATAACGGATGAACAAAAAGCCAGAAGAGATGCACCTGACCTTCTAAAGCACCGTGAGGACCCAGGGGAATACAACAAGGTAATCCTCACACACAAGAGGGGAAGGCTGATGGGACTCAAGTGGAAGGATTCCTATTGCGCCCCCCTCCCCCCTGCTGTGTATTGTGTGTAAGATGTATGTTTCAATTTCCTGTTGATGCCACCTGTTGCAGTATATAATTTGTCTTTTTGTGGTAGAGGTAAACAGAACAGTACGTCTGTTTCAAATGCAGTGGGTAGGGAGAGTTGGTAGGGATGGTGCATTGAACTGATGTCAGTTAATAAAGGAACAGAATTGTATTGTTATGCTTTAAAACTTTGAAGGTTCACTTTCACTTACAAGAAATTAATATCAAAATACTGTGCAATTTTTGGTACATGTACTTTTGTGCCGACATAACAATATAGATGACTTCTTCGTCTTCTTCTTTTCTTGAATGTCCGTATCTCACTGGATAAAAGATATAGATACTGTAGTATTTGATATACATCACGCAGGCGGACATGTTGTTAATATCATTTGATAAATCATGAATACGACGTCTTTAATTGGTTTTCCAACCGCAAACATACATATGCAGGGAGAGACACAAGTCTCCCTGAATTGGGTAGTTTGTTGGATGCGAAGCAAGTTTAAGATTTTGGCACAATGTCTGACAGGACAATTTATCAAAGGTCTTCAGTTATGCAAGGAAGGAATGAGGTCCAGAAAAAAAAAGGATTTCAGTGTCTAGTATCATCAACGTAAAATACTACCCAGTAGTGACATATTTCTTATTGCAGTTATTAATCTTTCACAGCTGTTTTCTCAATCCTGATGTGAGTTATCTATAATTCTATAAATATCACCCAAGGATGTCCAAAAAACCTTCTGGCAACCTTTGAAATTTTTATGGGACAATTGGGACTCATCTAAAGAACATACAGAACAAAATGGAGCTTTGCAATTTACTACAAATGACCTTGAAGTCTACACTTCAACAAAGGATGTCCAAAACACCTTCTAGCAACCTTTGAAATTTTCATGGTACGATTAGGACTTATCTAACTCTCTAAGGGATATACACAACAAAAACAAAATAGTAATTTACTCCGAGGGACCTTGACCTTGTAGTCTAAACTTTAACAAAGGATGTCAAAAATACTTTCTGGCAACCTTTGAAATTTTTATGGGACAATTGGAACTCATCTACGGAAAATACAGAACAAAATGGAGCTTTGTAATTTACTACAAATGACCTTGAAGTCTACACTTCAAAAAAGAATGTTCAAAACACCTTCTAGCAACCTTTGAAATTTTCATGGTACGATTAGGACTTATCTTACTCTCTAAGGGATGTACACAACAAAAACAAAATAGTAATTTACTCCGAGGGACCTTGACCTTGGAGTCTAAACTTTAACAAAGGATGTCAAAAATACTTTCTGGCAACCTTTGAAATTTTTATGGGACAATTGGAACTCATCTACATTTGTACGGAACATACAGAACAAAATGGAACATTGCAATTTACTACAAATGACCTTGAAGTCTAAACGTCACGGAAGGATGTAAAAAAAAACCTTCTAGCAAGTTCTGAAATTACCATGGAACCACTGGGACTCATCGAAGGGATGTACACAACAAAAACAACATTGTAATTTACTCCGAGGGACCTTGAACTGTTTTAAATGTCACCAAAGGATATCTAAAAACACCTTCTAGCAACCTTTAAAATTACCAAGGGACCATTGGGACTCATCTTAGGAACGTAAACAACAAAATGTGACATTATAATTTACTCTGAGTGACCATGAAGTCTACTCCTCTTGACAGCTTATCTATCTGTGAAAAGATCTACCTGCGGCGCTGACAAGTCCCTCAAATTATGCTGAGTGGACCCCTGGTTAGAGTACTACACTCCGCTCATCTCTAGTGATCTATCATAGTCAACCACCAGGCTTCCCACTTGTCTGGCTTCAGGGCTCAAAATACTTTTTTTTGTTGCATATCTGCATCGGTGCAGGTGACATAGAAGATCACCGGCACCAGACAAGTTTTACCTGTACCACTCAGAAGTTAAGAAGTATGGATCACACTAAAAACTGGTCAGAAACTATTGAAATTATTTCTTTTCTTCTTCAGAGGTGGTAACAGCCAAAGAAGCAAATAAAAATCAAAAATCAACATACACTAACATGCCTATGTGTATATATTCCGGTAAACCTAGTACATATTCCGGTAAACCTAGTATAAGGTTTAAGACAGAACAGTCCTGTACCGTCGATGTTGCGGATCCTGAACGCTAACTGAGATTAGAAGCAATTGCCACAAATGTATTATTTTAAAATGTATTATTTTAAAGCTATGTATTATTTTAAAACTTTGTTGTAAATATTTTTAATGTGTCCTGCACAATATGTATGTACAGAAGGCGCAATTCAGCCTGTCTGGCTGCAATGTCTTTTATCAACAAACCATTTTTGATTGATTGATTGATGATGGACCAGTGCAGGTTTTAAGTGCAGGTACAGTAGGCATACCTGCACAGCTCCAATTTTACCTGCACCAAGGACTTGCCTGCACTAAGGTGCAAACAGTATGCACCCAGTATTTCCAGCCCTGACTTCTAACTCAATCCAAGAGTACCGCCACTCTCTCCCAGCTTTGTCGCCCCCTCTTTGTCTCCACCCGAATCAAGAGCCAAGTATATCATTTATTCATCTGGCTGGCACCACCCCATTCATCAATGCCAATCAGGTTTTGACAATGTCCTCCCGAGGGACCAGTAACATTACCACCGCCACCATCCATCATATAACTCAGACATTTTTTACCACTTTATAGGACACAGTAGCTGCTTGCTCTTCTATTTTTTTTAAATATATTTCAACATTTCATGACCAGGCATGGCAACGGCACACTCAAGTTATATCAATTTATTTTATGCCGCCACCAACACAGAGTACAAATACAGGACAGTACTCATTTTCACTTGAGTTAAGTGCGGAAAGTCGTGTAAAGTGCCTTTCCCAAGGGCACAAGATCGGTGGCATGTCAGGACTAGAACCCGGGACCTCTTGGTTCTGAGTCGAGCACTCTGCCACTAAGCCACACGACCCCACTCTTCTATCTACCTATCTACATGTATCTATCTACTATCCAGTTTATCGTCTGTTGTTCCCTGTGTTCAGCGTGTTAGATGTGCTTGCACACTGATGCTGAGACTCTACAACTGACAGGGGTTTGACATCTGAGTTACTTCTGGGTATGGGAGTATGGTTTTGGGTGGCTGAGTTGTCGGTTTGTGTCTCCTACTAGCTTCAGTTGCAAGGTGGGAAGTACTGTGCTTGGTGGGAGTAAGTGGGTAGTACATGGAGGAATTCAGGAAGTGGTGTAATACTTGATTGAATTACATCATAATCCTCTTCACAGTTCCCATAAATTCATGAAAACCCACAATATTTTTGGGAAGTCTGAAATCTCTGATTTCTTATTAGATTTAGCCTGGTAGAAAGCCCTCTAGAACTTTAGAAACAGTTTCATTACCATCAGCATCATCCATCATGTAAAATGGACATGTTTACCACTTTGTTGGACACAGTGTGATGTGATGTGCTAGTAGCACCACCTATCAGAACAGAACAGAACTGCAGCAACACTGCCCCACATTTTAATTGCCTCCCCAGAGTGAAGACGGTATATTTACAGAGCTGTTTACTCACAGTTCACTACAGTATGTGACAGCAGGGCTCTGTTGGTGTCTAAAAAAGAAGGCCTGGAGGGGCTTTAAATAACAACCCCCTATCCTTTAACATTCTGACTAACTATGCCAGTCCTACCATATTACAGTATACCCTTAGCTCGTCTGTGATATGACTGAGTTACTCCCTTGTGAATTGGCCTCTATCCCTAGTGCGACACCTTCCATACTAATCATGCACAGTGCACCAATTACATGTGAGTTAAAGGGCACTCAAAACAGAGATGTATTTGAACAGTAGAAAATTCCATGCTCAGTATGAACAGCTAACTTTACAATGTTACTGTGTCAGTGTCTCTAGGGCTCATAACTATGAATCAGACAATAATCTTTTTTTCTACAAAGAAAAAACACAGTTATTTCATGAAATAAATTCTTCCAGTGTACATATCATACCCTTGAAAACTTTCAAGACATTCAGGACATCAAGTTGTTAATTGCTCTTCATTTTCAAGTCTTCTAGAAATTTTTATCTGATCTAAGGACTTATATTGTGCAGAAGGACACACCCTAACATAGATGGCAGTTAGCACTAGTCAGGCTTCACTAGTGCATGTATGCAGTACAAATTACATGAAACACTTACATGTAGTCTACATATAACTCACATGTACACGTGGATACATTATACAATCTACAAAAAGATACTGAATTCAAACTCTAACATACCTGTGCCATGTTGTCCTTAAATTCACCTAGCTTTCAACTCGCATATGCGCAAAAAACACCTCCAAATCACCCTGCAAAGAACAAAGTCGCTAAAAATGCAACACGGCTCTTATATGCCTAGGGACCAATTTCCATGGCAAATTCCGCTCTACATTTTAGAACACTTAGGGACTGACCAATGCTAGCAGTCACAGGGGCAGACCTCTCCTTGTTATCCCACTGTTAGGGTGCTGTGGAGGGGCATTACCATGTGAACTACGTAGCCAGGAATAGAAAGGTACACACTGGGGTCAGCTAACAGTGCAAACTGGGGAAAGGGCGATGCTCGACCGGCTTTACCAAATGTTTGTCTGCATCAAATTGCGGAGACAAAACGAGAAACCGGAAATATGGAAACACCACTGGATGTGAACAAACAGAAACTTGATAAAACCCAGGAATACACTGCATACATAAAATATTTTATTGTACCAATACATGAGTTGTAATAGCACACAAGCTGTATACTAGTATTTAGTTAGTCTAAGAGTATATATGTATGTGGCAACAAAAGACTTCCACAAAAACATGTATATTACATGAGACTACATTTAGCACACTGAAGTAGCTGTTTGACTACGAATTTATGGTGTTAGACAGCCGAGAGAAGGTTAGAAAATAACTTGGGCCTACCAAGCAGATGTCACTGGAAAAAAGATACAGTAAAGAGTCATTCCATGGTAAATATTTGTTACGACAATGAGAAAATTTTGAAATTGTTGTAACTTCCAGAAAAGGCAAGGAATTCCTAGGACAACTCCTGTATATTTGCCTGTGTTTTATTGTAAACTTTAAGATCAAATGTTGTAGAATGCTATGCAAATGGGAGAGTCAGCTCAAAAGGTCCCCCTGGTGATTTACCCTGAAACTGCAAGTCAAAGCTACATGCCTAAATTTAACAATACAAAGAAACTTGATGCTACTTGTATATACTTACCACATTCACATCTGTAGTTGGTATTCAATACAAATATGTTCAGTACAAATATGAATATTTTTGACTCATGTATATAATATTTAATTTGTACATTGTATAGGATATTTTGTTCAATTGTATATGATTGCATCACTTATGACCCACTTTTGAGAAAGCTGCTTATCTTTAGTTCAGGTGGTCTGTGGAGATAACACTGTTTCTTTTCTCTCTGTGCGGCTATAAAACTTTGGGAGTGTCGTCAGAGACAAAGACAGCTTTTAAATGAAAACCTCATCTCTGTTGTTATTTTGTCTTAGAACCAAACCTGTCCCTGTTACAACCGAGCAAATCCAGATCACGTTTCTCAATCAGGACTGGAGCCCAGAGGTTACTGGTCTGGCTACAATGTGGTCCCACATACCACCATACACCGCCTAAACAGAACCTACATACAACACCACACACACACCCTGCACAAATCCACAGGGTCCTAACCAGTCTGCCAAGTACCCAGCCTTTCTGGACTGTGTTCAAGCTAAGTACCCGCTAAAACAATGCCGTACTGTCTTCTAACAGAGAATGCATTCCAAGCTTAAAGATGTTACTTTGCTCAATGTATCTGTGAAACAAATGTCTGGACACATGTACAGCATCACATGTACAACATCACATGCAGGCAGATTATGAAGATTTTGTAACTCCTCTTCCGACATAAAGATCAATA
Source organism: Branchiostoma belcheri (assembly GCF_001625305.1). NCBI lineage: Eukaryota > Metazoa > Chordata > Leptocardii > Amphioxiformes > Branchiostomatidae > Branchiostoma > Branchiostoma belcheri. The sequence continues at coordinate 1,365,956 of NW_017804376.1, forward strand.
AAGGTCTTAATACAGTGAACATAAAAGTAGAGAAAGCGTAAGAAAATGGTCACCCTTCTGTCTTGACGGAATATCTCCTCAAACCACCTTAGCAAGGTTACGGGAAGGTCAGACCAAGGAACGGCTTCATCTTTTACTTGCTCTTTATTTAGCAGTAAAAGTCTATATATAAATAATTCCAAGCGCAGAAGCCTCCATCTCCTTAAACTACCTTCTTAAGGTCACTGCATGGTCAAACTAAGGCACAGATTAACCTTTACTTCCTCCTTTTTCCTCATTGAAAATCTATATTAAGTAATGCCAAGTATAGGGATCTGCATCTCCTTAAACCACTTTATGTTTTACTTCCTTCTTCTTCCACAGTAAAATCTATAAGTCTATTAAGTAATGCAAAGTGTAAGGATCTACATCTAGGTGAAAAAGTGACAAAAAAATCGACTTTTCAAATTTAATGCTCCCAGCCTACTATTGGCCGGCCTGATAATGCTTAGGGCATCTTTAAATCACTGCATGGTGCATCTTTTATACATCCTCCTTTTACCCCAGTAAAAATCTATAAGTCTATTAAATAAAGTCAAGTATAGGGACTTGCATCTTCTTAAATCACTGCATGTCTTCCTCCTTTTTCTGCAGAAAATCTATAAATACTGCTGGGTACCACATCTGTCTGCAGTGCCTTAGGACCTGAGACACAGACAAGACACGGCTCATTACACTCCTGCATCTTCACAAGTCAAGCGTGTCCTCCCCAGAGCTACCGTGACTTTGGGGGCTGCCGACAAGGTTTTGTTGAGCTGAGGGTTTAGCAACAAATAGTAGGCGCATGCTTCCGATTCAGGACAAGAAAGAAAGAAGCAGTGTACGGCAAGTGTTCATACACAAGCACTGCATCTGCCATTTTTGTAAACCACTTGAAGTTGTGTATACAACACAGGGTACTGCCATTTCACAAAGACATCATAGCTGACACTTTAACATGTACATACCCCCCCCCCGAAACGAAGCAACGTACTTACGTATACTAGATATTCTACTAAGTAGTC
>NW_017804376.1:1367018-1386819 GCF_001625305.1 Branchiostoma belcheri
CCCCCGAAAAAAGAGCAAAGCTTTACAATTACAGATATTCTCAAAGTTGCCAAGAATGCCAGTTAGGACAATAATGGAAAACAAAACAAAGCCTAACCATCACACCAGAAACCCCTTAACAGCACACACTGTGCCTAATGTGCCTAATCAGATATATACACTGAACCAGTGCACAGGGCCCCTGTGGTGTATGTAGTTACCACTCAGGGACTTTCTAATGGAAGGAGTGATGACTATGATAAAACATTGCTGGAAACAGATCAAAGGAATTTTCACAATAAGACAGCACACTTATTAGAAACCCACTGCTACCTAACAATGCAAGAAATATAATGGATAGAAATATTGATCATAAAGCCTCTATATCAAGACTGTTACAATTAGTCTCCTCTAATGTTAATGCTTAATTATTGACAGTGCATTTATGATATCTAAATATGAGGCCTGATAGTCATGAAAGGAACTTCTAAGTATTTTCTAAAACTATTACAAGAATCCTATCCACAATATGTCAGCTAATAAACTATAATGATTATGTTACTTATCTCCGATGTCTAACTGCAGCTGGAAAGAACAGATAACAGCAAAAATAATTATTTACCATTTTCTTCCTGCTCTCTTCACGATCATCCTTTTGTTTCTTCCTACATAATCCATAGCTCTCATCACTTCCACCGGTTATCTGTGTCAAGAAATTCACGTGCGAACCGAAGACAGCATCCGTCCCTTCCCACTTTCCCACAGAAAACGTCTTACGAATCGTCGAAGCCTTCTTCAGAATCTTCTTAAGGTGCCTGTGGAACTCCGTAGAGTTAGAGCAACGTCCCTCGGCGGATAACATGTTGGACAGTTGTTTGCGTGCTGCCCCTATCTGGCCGGCTGCCGTTTCGACCAAGTTACTCCAGACCACAGTGCCTGTGTTTTAAACCACACCGCTCTGACAGTAATGGGTCAGGAGTTTTCCCACGGCTGTTCCATTCTCCTGTAGGGGTGTTTAAAATCTACACACCCTACATCTTTCATAACTCTGACTTCATGCATTTTGTAGCATACACATATGACTCTTTCTGTCTCGTCAGAAAAACCTAATTGCACTCACTTAGTCTGGTAAAATGTAACCTTTCTCAGCATGTGGGATAAAATGACCCCCTTTCTGTACTGTTTTGTTTCACACTTGGTACAGTCCATGTTATTGTGTGTGTGTGCCATGCAAGGATGCACCTGTAGTGTCAGAGCACTCCAGGGTAAGATGTGACGGACCAGATAAGCCCCTATCTACATGTACTTATAAGGACAAGGAAAAACCCATCATAATTTCTCTCTGTACTGTCTACAATAGTATGGTTCCAAGATGGCAAAAATCACAAGGTTTTTAATCTGCAGGTTTTTTTGCAATAAATCTAAAAGATAAGGCTATGATATATACATGTATGAAAAACAACAGGAAGATGAGTTTATTCTTGGCCGTATGTACCCTAAGGACATGCAAAATGTAAGCAATTTCACTCTGTATAATTACCTGTGTAGTTAAACACTGTCATTCCTACACACAAAACACTTAAGGTTCTGTAATTTAAGATTTTTCACACAGAAGGACGACCATGAAATATAAGAAAGAACAGGAAAAGGTGGATTCTTATCCCTAATCAGAAATTCAGACAGTTTTTCCTGTTTGTTACACACCTGTCTGAGACACAGCTTCCCTTATTAACCCATACCTGGTAAACACAGTGTCTACCTGTCTGTGTACAAACAGGTAAACAATACCTCAGGCAGACCACACAAGGCCAGACAGGAACACACACAGGTAGAACAATAGAAACCTGAGTTAGGTGAGGTTTGAAGGACTTAAGAGGAAGCTTCAATCAAGACAATAGAAAGGATATTAATAAGGAGCTTACGCAGCAATCGGGTTAACGAAAAGGAACAATTCAGTGACACTTTTCTTCACTTCGATCTGAAACAGTCCAGATTTCAAAATCAAGATATAAAATCCCCTTACACTCTCTGAACACTAACGCAGTTAAAATTGCACAGTCTAAATTACTAATGTGTGAGTGTGACATGTACACTTAATGTGTGAAATCAGTGCAGTCACGGTATTGTGACCATCTCAAAACAATCTGGGAGAACGAATGAACCTCCTGTTGTGGAACTGCCATCTTTCTCCGCCTCATATTAGAGCCATCAAATTCAATTTAGGAAAATGTAGACCATAATGTACTTCTTCAACACGCTAGACTGAAATTGACCTTGTGACACCACTAAACTTCCTATGAAAATGAAAATGGATATGGTTCTTTCTAAATTAGATACAGGGCTTGAAATACTGGGTGCGTATGCACCTTAGTGCAGGTAGAATTGGAGCTTTGCAGGTGCTTTTGACGTCTACCTGCACCTAACCTGTACTGGTCCATTTACTAGGTGTATATATACATTGATGTGAATGTGGATTTTTATTTGCTGCATTGACTGTTACCATCAATAAAATAGTTTTTGGACAGTTTTTAGTATGTATACACACTTCTGTTTGTCTGAATGGCGTAGGTAAAGTTTGTGTGGTGCAGGTAATTTTCAACATTACCTGTACAAGCACAGGGATTTGCAGAAAAATGTATTTCCAGCCCTGCTTTGACTATATAACATTCATGCAGGTGGCACATTTCATGTGGGATGAGGCCCAGGAGATTCACGGCAGAATTTGAGTAATTGATCCACAATCGCCTCCGGTGGAAAGGAATGCTTTTGAAACTGCACTTGGCCGGCAGTCGGAAGAAATTGGCCTCGGAGGAATCTCACCAAATCATGGCCAAGAATCTAAAGAGCATTCCGGCCTAAAATGGAGATTTTACACTGCGATTGAATTGTCTATTTTTATAGAAATAGATGTGAAGAAGGTCACGTTTTTCTCACATATTTCCAAACTGACACAGGCATTACTCCATACAAAATTTATTTCTCCATTCATAACTAGGAACTATGATCTATAAATAGTAATAGACTCATTTGTAACTTACTATTATGACTCTTATTTGAGTATTACAGGCAGACAGAGACTGTATACCTACAGTCCCCCTCCCCCATAAAAATAGAATGATATCTTCCGGTTGTCATATTGAAATTGGCAACTACAGTATTGTAGCATTGTATTGTAGAGGAGTATGGTAGCAATATGTATTATGTTGCAAATGTATCTGACATGTATTTCAAGCAGGTGCAAGGCCGCATACCGCAGTTTGACATCAGGGTCACATACCGCAGTTCTTATCAAAAATTCATAAACGAATCAGTTAGCAAGACTGCCCCCAGCTGCAAACTGACATCTAACTTTAGTACAATATTTCTAGCAACCAATACTGTAAATTTTGAAATTTTTGCAGAGGTTTTATTTTATTTTTTTAGGGAAAGGGATTCAGTAGTACAGAACAAGGAAGACAGTATGTATTTACAATATCCTGAATTTGCACTGGAGAGGTCACCGAGAAAATCTGGAGAATAAAATCACTGCGAAAGTTTCCCAATTTACAGTATCTGTGTCCAGCCATGTTCCAACACAGAAAATACACTTGCCAACTGCTAACAGAAACTGTTGCATCTTTCAATCAACCGACATTCCTAGCTGCCTCCAGACATTTTCTTTACTTACATTTCTGGTTACAGTAAAAAGTCTGAGAGGCAGTAAGTATGTTAGATTTATTTTTACAACAGTTCTGTTGTACACACAAATGTAATAATATATCGCACCCTTTCAAGTACACTATTAAAACATTCTGACTGTCAAAACCAATACAGACACTTAAGTAGAGAAAGCTCAGACCGCAAGGGCCCAGTGGGGGTAGCCTTGAGTAGGTATATGCGGTAAGGTCACTAAAAACATGCACAACATGTAAGGTCACCAAAAACATATAAAATGCTCAGTGGGGCATACATGTAAGTGGGGAGGGTTAACGCTCACTCTACAACGGTATTTTCTGTCACAATTTTCCAAGAACAATGGAGGGCAGAATTGCACGACGTTGTCTGAAAAAACTAGGGAAGGGCTACCTAAAATTCATTTACTTTTGCCACGATTTTATTTCACAGAAGAGGAATGAGGTTTTCACAGTATATGAAGTTCTAACTTTTAACAATACACAACACAAGTCATGTAGAAGTAAAGCAAAACAATTAGGATTTTACTATGGTCAAAACTGACCGAAGGAGGCCATAGTTAGTACAGTAAACTAAAAAAAAACATTTCCTGTGTAATGACTTTGTGGTAAGAGAAAGTTTCAAGATTTATAGTTTGTAACAAAGCAAAAAAAAGTTGTGACTTCTACCTTGTGTGTTGCCATTATTGGTTCGGCTTGTAACACAATCGTCATAAACTCACTTCTCCAACTGATTATAAAGAACCCCCCTCCCCTTAATCTTTGTACAGTCACAAATTACATTATCTATAAGTATTCCATGGCACCAGTGCCCAAACTTCAGTAGACAGGTCCCCGGTCCTGTAAACAATTCACAGATACCTGGCTCCCTCAAGTGACCCCTTACTGAGGACATCTTTGCACAGCAATCACCAGACCTTACACCTGCAGATAAGGTTTCCTTAAGGCCACACCAATTTAATTTGTTGGTTCTCGGATTCGCCTCTTCATTTTTTCCTGATTTGCAAAAAAAAAAAAAAAAAAAAAGATTCTGGTTCTGAATCAATTCAAATATGCTCATATTTTGCCTCCAACAGTTGAGGAAAGTCCTTTTCTCCTAGTTATTACAGTTTTAATCCATCTATCAATGTAGTGGTTTGATTAAAAGTTCAAAATGCATTGTTTAAATATTAACCCAGCCTGGTATGTTGACTTCAAGGCTCCTATCGTACCATTTTGGACCATAATAGGATGCCTAGGCCTGTTTTTATTTTTTTATTTTTTTCGCCCGCCCGCTACATTGTTTTTCTGGAAAAATCCGTTAACCAACAAATCAAATTGGTGTGGCCTTAGTATGTGCCTGCAAATTGGTAAAACTCACCAAACCTTTCCAGTAAACAAACCACCAAACAACTGGTAAACACGGGATGGGTAACTTGATATCCTGGCAGGAAAATTTTTGAATTATTGGAATTAAATGATACGAGAAAAAATTTTGCTATCCAAGTTTTCTTTGAAGAAAAAGTGCTGATGTTTAGGTACACATACAAGCAAACACTCTAAAACGAGATACCAGTCCATGCACCAAGAATGATGGCATTGTAGCAGGTCTGCAATACCTTTGCAATCAGATAGATGGCACTGCTGCAGCATGACAAAACTTGGAGTCAGTCAGCCAGGCATATCATAACCACATATAGGCCATTACATCCAATGATAAGGGGCTCAGTTTCAGCTTAATAGGTCTTATTAATGAGACCACCTTGCAGTATGCAGTATAAGTCATGATCTCAGCTATATAACACCTAACACCATGATATGCAGTGGGGAAGCAACAGTCTTGTACTGTTTTACCTTTTACCTCTCAAACAGAAGTCAGGTGCCCATTTACACCTGGCTGAGAGGGTAAGATTTAGAAAGTCATGTAAACTGTCTTTTGAATTCCTAAGGACACAGCATTTAGCAAGGTATCTCGATATCATGTATATTCGCCTTAGCCACTCAACCATTGGATGCCACTGATATTGAACAACGACATAGGTCCAACATTTGGCGAGGGCACACTGAGGCAATGGCTGTTGAACCTTCAACCTTGAATGAGAACATCAGAGGATGTCAGCACAGCAGACAATGGGTTCTTTTTCTCCCCTCATCCCTGTCCTCCATCAGTGAGCAGAGTTCTGCTGTGGTGATGTTTATGAGCCCAACATCCCTCTTCAAGTTGTTTAATGGTTGATTTGATTTGATTTTGATTTGATTTATTGAAATTGCAACAGTGCAATACACGCAGAACAGAGGCAGCTGTTGCTGGTGTTGTGTCCCGCACATAGAAACAAATACTGGACAGACAATACTCATTTTCACTTGAGTGGGGAAAGTCGTGTAAAGTGCCTTTCCCGAGGGCACAACATCGGTGGCATGTCAGGACTCGAACCCGGGACCTCTTGATTCCGAGTCGCGCACGCTGCCGTTGCACCACACGACCCCACATGTGTATCGTATCGTGAATGTGTATAAAGAAAATCCCAGTATTCTATTATAAAAGTAATGGGAAGTTTCCTTACCTCGAGCAGCGCGTGCAGGTTGGTGTCCTGGAAGACGCTGTGCAGGAACTCCATGTCCTTCTCGTTCCCGTCCGTGAGCGCGTGGATCTCCTCCAGGCTGTCCAGCACCTGGGCAACCGCACCTGTTACCATGGCAACAACATGTCAATCATCACGGAAGTCCATCCATGTTGAAGATCATAAAATTTTCAATGACCACTGTCGCCTTCATCAGGATTTGTGTTGGAATAAAGTTTGGAATCACACTACATGTAAATTGTCAGTCACCCTGTCAACACTTATCTTCTTCTCAATATAATACAAGAATTGTTCGCATATTTTAAAACATCACAGATTACATCCAACATTTAGACTAATGATAAAATTAAGGTACATACTTTGTATTATTGTCAGAGATACAACCTTATGGTTGAATAGTGCAAGATCATAGATGTACAAGATGATCTGATTACATTACCCTACTAACAATTCAGAAAATGTTCAGTGACTTTGTATTTGTCAAGGCCCATTTAATGACATTTAATTTGTGCAGTTACTTTCCAGATTACTGAATGATATGCTTGCTGCAAATGGCCTTGGTAATTTGTATGAAACATTAATCTCCAATCCTGGAGAACGATTAGATTTCTACAATAGATACATGTAACTCATACATGAAGGCGGTGACAGGGGCAGAAAAAGTAATATTAACTGGGTGTGGCCAGATTGACAGGTTTGGAGCAGATTGGGTGAATACGTACTGTAAATCGTGAAATTTTCACAGTAGTTTTACCGGTATTTTAAATTGCAGGGCCCTCTCTACTGTTAATTGATGACACTTAGTGTCTGTCTGCTGTACTACAAAATTGTTTCAGCCTACATTATTGAAAACTCCTATTGCGGAAAAAAAACACAGAAAAAAATTTCACAATTTACAGTCACTGCGTGCTTCTCTCTTTTTGAATGACAGTTAATGATCTGCTGTGGTACATACATGTATTTTGAACCACAGCAATTCGATGGCTACAGATTTGTCACTGACTTGTAAAACAAATGATGGTGATTTTTGTTGAGCAATATACAATATACTGCATGACTGGGCAAGCTACATGTATATCATGTACATTGTATGTACGTCTTGTATTGCTACAGCTGTCAAAGACCATCAGTATAGGGCTTTAGAGACAAGCATATACTCAGACATTTCCCTGTCTTGTGGTAATGCCCAAATCCTCATACATATAAATCAAAAACTGTCAAGCCTTCAAGTGTAGTTTTGTCTCCGGGGATATTCATAAGAACATGTTCAGGATAGGTACATTAAAATGTACATGAGTGTACTGTGGTATATACATCTGATTACAAAACATGTACATGTGTATGTCAGGGTAGTGACTCCAATCTGGTAAAATCCTACAAAGATCTCCACCAAATCGGAGTCTCTACCCTGAGTGACAAACCGGGTATATATTTGGAATGGGATCATTATAAGTGATATAATAAAGTTTTATTGCAAATTCGTGCCCGTAGGCTAATTGCAAATCATAAACATACAACAGTATTGAAACAGATTATATTATTATACAATAGTATCATTATTATAAAATAGTATATACAAATGTATGAAGGAAGAAAAAGATTGCTGAAAGAACCTTAGACATTCTTTGTTCAAATGGGATTAGTAAAAGGAAAGCAGAAAGAAGAACAAGACAGAATTGGTAACAGAAGACAAGTACATGCAGAGTCTGAGAGAACAAAACTGGTCACTTTCGAGAAACGTAAGCCCTGTTTCACAGATTTTAGGAATCTCAAAGCAGATGTCTGTTTGCTTGCTTTGTCTTGTTGTCAGATATTCAAATTGGCCTACTGGAGCTTTTCATTGAGGCCATGATATGATACTCTCCAAGCAGAGGTTTGGGGTTATTTTTGGCATGTTTTTAGGCTTTTTTATCGGGGTTACTTTTTTGCACTGAAACTTTTTTCACCCAACCCAGTGCAAAAAAAAAAGTAACCCTGATAAAAAAAGCCTAAAAACACGCCAAAAAGAACCCCAAAACCCAAACCTCTTGGAGAGTAATGATGTGGAGGTTCTGTTTTCTGACCCACAGCACCCCTCCCCACATCTGCTTGGAGATTGTGAAAGCAGGAAGTGCCATAGATCTACAGTGATGCCTGTGGAGGAATGCTGGGATACGTACTTGAGCAGACTGCGGCGTCAGTGGGTGGAGCCACAGGGAGAGGGGGGCCCACCGGCGAGGCGAGAGGAGGGGGGGCACACCAACAGGAGGAGAGGGAACAACAGAGCACACACCGTTAGAACAACATACATGTAGCCTACAGACTCTTAGTACTGTTATATTGTAGGCACAGTGTACAAGAGAAGTATATTCACTGAGCCTGATTAGCAGGCTATGGCAGAGACACACCGTTAGAACAACAGTTACATTGTACATAGCCTGCAAACAGACTCTTAGTAGTGTACACAAGAAGTCACTTCAATGAGGCCTGATTACCAGGCTACAGCGGAGCACATACATTTTGTACACCATTAGAACAACAGTTACATAGCCTACAAACAGACTCTTAGTACTGTTATATTGTAGGCAGTGTACACAAGATGTTTCTTCACTGAGGCCTGATATCCAGGCTATTGTAGAGAACACAGCATTAGCACAACACAGCCTACAAACAGACTTAGCCTTAGTACTGTTGTGTTGTAGGCAGTGTACACAGGAAGGCCTGATATCCAGGCTACATGTACCACAGAGCACATACACACCATAAGATCAGAGAGGTCTCTTCACTTAGGCCTGGTGACCAGGCTACAGCAGAGCACATACAGAATGTATACAGCAGTTACATATCCTACAAACAGACCCTGTTACACTGTAGGCTGAGGGCTGATTCACAGGTTATAAGATGTGTAGACTGAAGAACACATTAGTACATGTGTAGTTGCACAAACCTGGGCTAGCATATTAGCCCTACACACACGTTACATATATATGGTAATACACATGTACTACTGTGCTTGTTAAATGTAGTACTAGTACATTCGTACTTTGAAAGGTACATGTGAGAGAGATTTAGAAAAGCTTGTCCTAAAGGGAACTGTAGGAAATTTGAACTGAGGTTGGAAGGATAACGATCTCTGAAATGTGTGAAGGCTCCAGGTTAGAGAGAGCAAAATTAGAAAAGGCTGTCGGAATGACAGGAATGAAGAAAACCTGGCAACGAACACACTAGCCAAAGGAGCTAGCCTGTGTACTGTGTACTGGCCCTGGCAACAGTCTGTCATCCAGGCTATAGGTGCTATAAAAATCCCATCTTACACTCTTATCTTACAAATTAAGATTTATCTTTGACGTTTACTGAAGTATAAAAGCATTGAGGGACTCCGGATGTTTTATGGCCGAAATTTAGAGGTGCATCTAAACATCATCAATTTTCATTATATCTTCAGGTGATTCTGTATTTCATGCACCTACATTGATACATTTCTCCATTTTACTTTGTTTTGGACTGGCTTAGATGTCATAAAACCTGCTGAAACTCAAAATGTGCTCGCAAATTTTTACAGCAACACGAACAACATTTAAGATAAAAGTGAGAAAGATGGATAGTTTACTAATTGTGCGTGTGTGTAGCATTAGATAAGAGAAACATGAAGATAAGTAACATAATGTGGAAATCTAAATGATGACAAATAGGCAGCAAATTGCACAAAGAATGCCATTCTTTAACTTTTATTGCTTTGATGCACAAGCAGGAAAGAAGCTGGCATTCTGGAATTCTAAAAATATCTTTCCTCCCCCCCCCCTCTCACTTCAATGGACCAGTCCTTGTCATACAGTGTATCACATGGCCCTGGTGACTTATTCTTGAACATGACTAAGTCCTTCCTGACAAGTTCAACAGAAATATTTCCCATACTGATCCTAGAGACAGCTGCCAATTTACTGTGAATCACAACATTTTTGCCTCCAGTTAATGGTGAAACAAAGTACAAAACAACAATACAAAACATGCCATTAGAAATTATATACAAACACATACAAAGGTACATGTATAATACACAAGATTCATGTATGTTTGTGAATACAGCACTACGCAGAGAACCAAGAAACCACCACTCAAGAATAACAACAAGCACCATGCAGATATGTTGATCCTTCCTTTTCTCCCCAATTTGAATCCAGCATCTGGACAGGATTTATCTGCTTTGATATGTAATTGAACATGACACACATCAACTAAACAAAGATGTCACTCATATGCCTGGAATTCTGTCCAACATTTCAGAAATATCACAGAAGTTCTCCAAATATTTCAAAATATCGACCAACATTATAGGAACTCTTCCTTTCTGACTGACAGACATTGTGTCCAGTAATTCTGCTGAAAGGTTTTGGTTTGTTTTGACAGCATCCAGGCCAAGGCTTCCTGAGAAGAAATCAGTCCCACATGGCCTCTGTATCTGGCATGCCTGTACGGTAGCCTCGGATTCTTTAGATAGCGACAATCAAAATGTCCCCAGTGCAAAAATAATACGTTTTACAGAAAAACTGCAATGCAGGGCTATCTCCATGAAGCTAGGGTGCTCACCCTCTCCCTAAAATCCTAGCACCCCTCCCAAAATGTTCAAATTTAGGGTTTTCTCTTAGTATTTTCATGAAAATTTGCTGATTTTTCATCAACTGATTAGGGAGCACGTCGTCTCCCCTAAGAATTTCTGGGGAGACCACTGCAATGTCAGGGATAACTTGAGCCAAATTTGTCTGACGACAGATATAAATACTCGCAGTTCCAAACTTTATAAAATCTTCATGAAACCATCACAAAATAATGATTTACCGACCTTTAGGGTCAAAGGTTATAAAATGCTACCTGATGATTCCATATAAGGGCATGAGATCAGAACCTGAGGAAGGAGGTTGTCCCCATTAGGGGCATGTATAAATCCTGGGGTTTGGTATAACACTGGGGTTAGCCTGAAGATCCAATTAAAAACTGACTGTTTGAAATCTAGAAGCAACAAAGAACATGGTATGGCTAGCTGTGGACAGTACCACATTTGTAAAAGGGGAGGACAGGGAAAAGGACAGTTAACAAACACAGAAACTTGATTTTCAGAAGATAAACAGTTAATAACAGTCCTGTTCACAAACTTGTTAAGAAAAGAACATGTGAAGAAAAGAACACAGCAAGAAAAGTGGCACAAGACAATGAAAATTTGACTGCCCCCCTCAATAAAAGATGGGGTAGAAAAAATTCTTAATATAAAATTAAAGACCAAATTAAATTTCAATGTCCAGTAGTTTTGCTATGGGCCAATTTTGTTACAGGATATAAACATTAGTTATTATTATTAGTATCATTTGTACACTTGATATAATGGTACCATTTCTAGTGTAGTGGATCTGGGTTTATTTTTCTACTTCTCCAGCTTTTTTTTCAGGTTCATCTTGTCCCCATTAGTGGCTAAGTAAACAGATTTTTATCTCATTCTAACATCTGTGAGAGTGACAAGAACCCAAACACTGCCAACATAGATACTTAAAACTCCCAACCTACAACTAACAAACTGCATCTTGCTGTGAATTGTTTACTTTAAGACTTAATCACAATCACAATAGACTTACCTGAAGACGTTGGATCCTCTTCGAAGTAGTCGGCGACATTGGGATCACTATAGAAGGATGTCCACTTGTGACTGGCTACGGCTGACATTACTGCGCCCTGCTTGGTAGAAGGAAAACATGTGCAGTATAACCTTTGAAGAAATACTGGATCTCTTCATGCAAATATAGTAGACCTTTAAGCTATACCAGTAGTAGTGAAGACATTTTAGAAGCCGCCACAAGGAAGCTGACTTGAGTTAGACCCTCTCTATGCTTGGTAGAACAACATATGCAGTATAACCCTTGAAGAAATACTAGATCTCCAGACCTCATGCAAATAGACCTGAGCTGGCAACAGCAGTAGTGAAGAAGACGTTTTAAAGCCACCACAGGGAAGCTGACTTGAGTTAGTCCCTCTCACTGGTCTTGTTTACAGTCAGGCGGTTCAGCCGTCCAAACCCTGACCTCCTGTCACTCAGCCCTCTACATTCCTACAGAATCCCACACAACGTTTTCTCACATCTGATTGCTAAACCGAACTTACGATTTAGTTCCCAGCTCTCACTCAGGACGACGTGGTTTGTTTGACTTCTCTGTGAGAGAACTTATGACTAGTCCAACCCATGCCTGCAGCCACCATCTTGTTATTTAGGGTCTAAGGTTACGATATCAGGGGGATCAGACCCTGCTCCTGGGCAGGAAGTCTTCATTAGGGTTCCTCCACCTGCTGTAGACCAACAGGGGGGAGGGCGAGGTTTCTAACTCTTGAAATAATCTAATAACAAGACTGTTTATATTTGTGTAGAGCTCCTAGTTTTAGATATCTTGTGTTCTGGGCATGTTATGGTTTCTATTCTTACGTGGTAGTTAGTTCTTGTGCTTCGGGAAGAGGTAACACAAGTTTGGGCCCCCTAGCTTCTTGCTCTGGAACTGCAGGGGAGTTCTTGTTAGAATCTTTGGAAGAGAGCTGTTGAGGATCTTTTTTACATACTTTGGGCTGATATGAAATTCAAGCTGGAACCTTTAAGAATGAATTGCATTCTTGGATGTAACGTTATCTTTATTTCGTTATTCTGCAATCTATGGTTGAACATTTTGGAATGGCACAGATTACACATGTGAAAATTACTTCTTAAGTACTGCACAGAGTTAGACCGTGTTTAGCTTGGGACTGGAGAAGTTTGTTCAAGGAGGTCATTGCTTTGTTTGATTCAGGTTTTTGGGAACTGATTTTCAAGTCAATGTCACATGAATGTGGTCTTGTAGGATCTACATTGTACATTGTATCCAAAATTGGATTCTCAGAATTTAAGTTAATCAGACATGTGCCATACATTTTGGGAAAATATGTGAATTGGGTAATTGGGGTCGGCCAATTTAGGTTGAACCCAGATTCTAACGATGCACTTGACTAGGGACCATTTTTCCTCCTCCATCCCCGTGGTTCAGAATGGTAGGTTCCAAACTGAGTGTGAGGCAAACCCAGAGCTGTCTTGTTATCACCAGCTGCAGCCAAATGCCACTTCCCAAGTCTGCTACTGTACAATTCCAAATATATGCAGTCCTCTATATTTTAACAGGAACCTCTTACAACAAACTTAACTTCTATTTTCCATCATGCTCCTACTACTGTTTCAGCCACGAACTTGAAATAGAAGATAATCGAATTAGACTCTCAATTTTTAGAGTAACTTGAAATTAAGTGTTGTAAACGTTAATGATTTTACCGTAAGTGTGCTGAAACCTGCAGCTGGATCTGATAAGTAACCCAACCCTCCTGCCCAGGAGAGCGGATAATGGTATATTTAGGAAAGGATTATAGAAGGGAGGGTGAAAACAAACAAATAAACAGTAAAAAAAATGATCACAACTTCAGGCTGGCACCTTTGGCGTGGTTAGTTTACAAAAATTTGATATATAAAATTGTGAAAGAAATATAATTTGGACTTGGTTATGACAGATATCTGAGACTGAAGCTTCAATATCAATTTCTAATACTGCTTCTGGTGCCAAAAAATTCTGGGGTTGATTCAGGACCTGAACGGTGCATAATACTTTTTTTTCAGATCAGAAAAGAGATGAAGCCGGTGAATAATCTTCAACTCTGTCTAACCTCATAAGACAAACAACCGTTTTGCTAATGCTAATGCCAGATTAATATATACAGATAATTTGTGTAACTTCCATCTGTTCTACATAGATAACATACAAGGGAAGAGTCGACAGACCCTGCTGACTCCACAATAACATCATACAACTCCTAACTCTCACAGGATAACACCATCAGCCCTTAAACGGCTAAACCAGCATTCCTTTGGTTATCGCTGCCTTGCGGAGGCCTCATTTACCCCCATTTTTGCCAATTACGTTGCTTTAGATGTAAGAGCCTGGTAGATGACTCCCGTGGGTAGTCTTTATACATGTGTAAGCTCCTTAATCCTGCGTAAGTCTTTGAGTATGTCATTAAAGCTGGCGTTACATGTAGCTGCAGCTTACCAGCATTGTCTAAAGATATTTAAGAACGTTGACCTTCTATCTTTGCCAGGAGATGATTCTTGGTGGTAAACTTTATACCACTGGGATATGCAGTATTATTATTAAGGGTCAGACTTAAACATTATAAGATATCCATTTTTATATTCCATTTTTATGTACACATTTATTTGTATACACATGTATGTATACATGTAGGATATTATAAAATATCTATCTGAAAAAGTCAGAATAAGAATAAATTTGTTTGTTTGTTTGTTTGTATGTTTGCTTGATTGATTGATTGTTTGGAAAGATACAGCTTTCAGCAATCTGATGTTAATTGTTAAATGAATGGCACTGTCATAAAGTAGTTTTAATACAATTACCACTAAGTCTTACTCAGTCTAATACACATGTACTTACTGTTTTGAACTCACTCAAAACCTTATATGTTCATCACAACATACAACTGTATGAAAGCCAAGTAATACTACATTAGCGTGGCTACATACATGTACATGCACCTAAGCAATTAACACATACAGAAACTAACAACTTCTGCCCATAATGAGAGATATTTGTACCATGCAGTTTTCATGCACAGATTAGTAGACAGAACACAAGGGGACATAAACTGAGCTAATGCCTTTAACACTATAATTATAACAGAAAACAATTTCTTTTCATAAAGAAATGGCATTACATGTATTATGATTCAGAATGGTTATATGTTTTGGGTCCATTGATTCTTTTCTGTTGTAAATAAATATTTTGCAATGGTGGTGGAAAATACAACGCTATTTTTTTTCAGTTCATCGGATTGTTTCACTTTTGTCTGTCTAGGAAACTGGTGTAAAAATGATCTATGCGAAGAATCATGATTCTAATATATGGAAATTTATGTTGACTTTCCCATTCTTCCAATGATTGATCTGCTTGTTTGTTTGTTTGTTTATCTGATCCTTTTGTTTATAGAAGAAAGTAGTTATAAAACTGTTCACTGGTAGAGTAGAAGGTAGAAATCAAAAGACAGGGAATGACAATCAATCATGAACTTGAAAATGGCTGCCAGAGGCCATTATTGATTTTGAGATTTAGACTATGAATAGAATCTTAAACATCAAATGCCAAAAGAGGATTTGTATACCACATGCGCCAAAGACCCATCCTTTTCTTTGGACCTTTCAATATATTTATATTACAGTTACTGTACCATTTACTCCTCTTACTAGTTGAGTTAGAAAACAATTCCAGTGTCAATTTTATCCATGTTCTGCAGACACCAATGTGTCATGTTTTTAGTGCTACATGTATTTATCATGTTAAGACAACCAGATACAAAAGTATGATTACAATATAATTGGTACGTGGGTTGGTATGTGGGTTGGTCTTGTTGTTGTCGATTTTAAAGACATCAGCTCAGTCTATCTCCCCTTGCTCACAAACAAGTGCCGATGAAAAAATACCTGCTGTCTCTGTACGCGTGAAAATCAACCAAAAGACGGGAGCCAGAAAGTCATGGAAAACAGGCAGGACAATGGAGGATTGCACAGAAAAATCAAGGATGAACAAAACAGAACAGAAACATAAAATAACAGTCTAATTTTCTAATATTTTCAAACGCAGGGTGGCGGCGCCCATGTAACAGTCATGTTGGATTTGGTGAAAGCCAAGATGTCCAACGTTTTGTCTCTAACGTTTTGTGTCAAATGTTAAGTCTCAGTCATAAACGTTGTATGATGCATATACAGTGATTCTTTCCGCAATGATTTGAGAGGAAACAGGATCAATGATTGAACAGTTGCATCTGTTTCTTACAAAGTATAGCACAATCGTCAAGGGAAAAAAATCAGTGTAGACGTATCGTACAATGTATGTGACCAGGGTATAACTGGCAAGTCAAAGTAACAGTAAAATTCTCATCTAACCTCTCTGCGTAGATAATTCCCAGTCTAGACTTTTGTGGATCATTTTGTTGCCTTTGGATAATGTGGGATTTGAAAAGAACTTTGTAAAAATGTCAAACGTTTACTTTACAGCCTAGGGATGTACTTTAGCCAGTGTGTTGTGGATTGGACCAACGAGATCTAAATGTGTGTTACAAATCCCAGTACTGCTAGATGATACATCTGACATTTTACAACTTCTAGTACTTAAAATGTTTGGCATTTGTTTAACCCAGTGTTCCAACTGCCTTCCGCTCAAACAAATGCAATTTAGGGAGATATATGTACATTTTGTAAGTCTGGTATCTCTGAATTATGATTAGAATTTGTTCTGGCATCTTTTTTATATCTTTGCTATACACATCAAGACCACTAAAGCACCAAAAAGCTTTATTAGCCGAGCATAATGAGACCAAAGAACAAAATGAAGATTTCATGTTGGCACGCTGGCTTTCACCAAAATCCGATCACTGTAACAAGGATACACTCACACCCTGGTTTGAAAATATTCTACCATGGGTTATGGTTAAAACAAGCTTCTACACTGAAACAAAACAGCTCCTAATACTGCTGAAACGTCATAAGAGGCCATGCACGCATGTGGTGCACACTGGTTTACATGGGCTCCCAAAGAAACAGCAATCAACACAAGGCAAGAGCATAAAACCTCTCTTGGAATACGATTGGAAAGCAATCAAAGATCTAGGCTGTAAATGATAAACTGGAGTAGCACAGTGGCACAGAAGAAGAAAGAATGATCGATCTGTATTGATTTTGACTTGCAATGGCTAATACTTTGATTTACGGACAAAGATTCTGTTTTGATACAAAGGATTTGATTTGTACTGCTGAAAATTTACAACTGAGTCAGGTCCTTTTGGATGTTCTAGCCATGAAGAATGCTTTTGGAGAAATTCAAATGTTCTAAACTTCTCAAATACTATATATGAATGATTAAACTCCTACACATAGCGATACAGTTCAGCTAGAGTAGCTTTCAGATGGTATCTGCCAATCATTCATCAGCTCATGAATGGGTAGTCATGTGACCAACAGGTTAAAGGTCACAAGGTCATTTGACTGGACGAGTGTCAAGGCTTCTTTCTTTCTTTATTCTTTCTTTCTTTCTTTTTCTTTCTTTCTTTCTTTATTCTTTCTTTCTTTCTTTATTCTTTTTTCTTTCTTTTTTTCTTTCTTTCTTTATTCTTTCTTTCTTTATTCTTTCTAACTGTGCCAGATGTGATCCTAAACTAAAGAAGCAACTGAAACAAAGTGTAAGTTAGAAAAGATGAACCCTACAGCGTGGTAAGACAAGGGTTACCCCGACTGCCCCTACCTTGAGCTTTCTCCTGGCGTTAAACTTGGTCATGCTAGCCACAGTCTCGTGCAGGTGGATCTTGGGGGCATACCTCTCACGGTCCTATAGGGGGAATAAAATTGATCAGAGTCAATATCACCCATATCTGATAGTGTACATTGCTGCTGTGCTACATGTAACTGCCAGAATTGTTCCTGTTCGGTCACTCAAGCAATTTCTGACATGCAAAAATCAGTGAAAGAAATTAACATAGTGAATAAAGAAATCCAAAACAAAAACAGCAACTTAAACAAGGTACAGTCATTGCTTTGATAGAATGAATGAATAAATGAATGATAAATGGATGGATGGATGGATGGATGGATGGATAGATGGATGGGAAATTTGGAGGGATGGCTGAATACATTGTACATGCATGTATAGATAGAAGGAAGAAAGGAAGGGTGAATGGATGGAAGAATGGATGACAGGCAGCATCAGTCCATGCCTGACACATGCATAACCTCCCCCTACCTTGATCCATGGATGCTGCAGTGTCTCGTGCACCGTGATCCTCTCGTTCTGGTCCAGCTCCAGCATCCTGGTCACCAGGTCCTTTGCCTGCTCAGACACATGGTCCCACTGACGGGGGTTCATCTGTAATAAAACACACAAACACAAACAAATAAACAAACATAAACAAACACTCAGTAAGTACAACAGGCCTGCTCAGACACATGGTCCCACTGACGGGGGTTCATCTGTGATACATGTAGGACACACAGTAAGTGGAAGTCACTACAACTGAGTTACAAAGATGTTCAAAGGTTAGGTGCAATATGTCGTTTGGTGTAATGTAGCTAGCTGCCGCCACGCTGCATGCCTGCAAAGCTGGTGTGTTATGCCGAAGGGCAGTCTAGTCATACTGGCTATACAGATACAGGTAAAGGTCCCATGATTTAGTCTTTTTGAGGCCGTAGAGGCAGTGTGTTGTTAATCCACTGTGTCTAGGGCATGGAATAGGAACGTGGAGCCCATCCCTCTTCTTCCACTGCCTTTTACCTCCCCAACGTTTTATGGTACGCATTTTACTCCTGGGTGGAGTGTTGTATCAAATGCCTTTCTCAAGGGCAAAATATCTAGCAAGAAATGCGAAGGTTGACATAAGTTAGAAAGAGTTATTTTGTCTAATATAAATATATAACACCATTTACAGGGTGACTAATTATCATGGCACTTTCATTTCACCCAATTCCTGGCCTGGAATTGGCTTGCGAAGCAAGTTTGATACAACTTTACTACTAACTAGAGTTCCCCGATCTCATACCTTCGCCAAATGATGTTAATCTTTATGACTGACAAATTATACACTAGATTATTCAAATGGGAACCTAATTTTCATGAATCATATCATTTTATCATAATCTCAACCAAAAGACAGTCTTATAATAACAAGCAATGCATTCTAGTATTTCCTAATAAATTATGCAAATGAGGTCCTGATTTGAATAAATTATGTTTAATGATGTTCACCTCAACTTAACTTTCAAATACCACAAATATGAAATTACAGGCAGTTATCATTACATAATTATAAAAATTTTCTCATTAATTATGCAAATTAAGTCATTATTAACATAATCAATATCTGCCTGTGTTTCTCTCGTCAATTACCAATGTCACAAGCTTATCATGGAATGCAGCTGATTTATAGAATTTCCCCATAAATTATGCAAATTACATCCATATTTGCATAATTGTCACATAATTATATTAAGCACCGCGTAAGCTACCTACATACCAAAAATCACGACGATCCGTTAACTGGTTCTTGAGTTATCCCCTTTTGAATATTTTCAAGAATATATCCCTGCAGTTCCAGAGCAAGCCACTAGGGGGCCCAAACTCACGTCACTTCTTCCCCAGCAAAAGAGCTACCTACCATCCAAATTTCGTCACCCCAGCATGTCTAGATCATGAGATATCAAAACCGGAAGTTCAGCTGCAGTACCATAACAAGCCGCTAGGGGGTCCAAAATCTAATCATTTTGAGGTCTCATCAAGACCTACCCACCTACCAAGTATCAAGACAATCCATCAAGGCCTTCTCAAGTTATCGTGTTTACAGACACACACACACATACACGAACGCCTCTGAAAACATAACCTTCTTGGCGAAGGTAATTACACAAGGATTAGATGTGTGCCCCAGATAGATAGCTAGATAGAGGCACACGTCTATTTATCTATCTATCTATCTGTTACTATCTATTATCTTTCTATCTATCAT
>NW_017804376.1:1386839-1540458 GCF_001625305.1 Branchiostoma belcheri
AGGTCTCATCAAGACCTACCCACCTACCAAGTATCAAGACAATCCATCAAGGCCTTCTCAAGTTATCGTGTTTACAGACACACACACACACACACACACACACATACACGAACGCCTCTGAAAACATAACCTTCTTGGCGAAGGTAACAAGGTTATAACTTTAACCTTACTGCAAAAATAAGGCTTTGTTAACAGCCCTGGCAGCCCAATTTCACTGCAACAAGTGTTCCACCCTGCCCTGGTCTGTAGGTGATCTGTTATACTCTAATTCTGCCCTGGTGGTCATTAGGATTCCAACAGGCAGACAGCTGCCAGCTGAACGGCTCTCCTTAAGTATTTTTCTAACCACAACTTAATCCATCACGGCTAGTAAACGCTGGACGGCGATACTGCGCGGAGTTAGGGCGCCGTTTGATTCAAGTACGGGGCCGTAAAACGTCCAGACTGATGCGGGATTGACCGGAGTGGTCCACTGATGAGCTCCTCAATCAAGAATCCTTAAAGTAGGACCAATTTGCCACCAGGGTCCTGCCGTAAAACTTCTGCTGCTGTTGCAGGTAAGATTTGAGTCTTGGCGAGAGATTGGTGGTAGGATGGTACAGTAAATGCGTTTACTTTTGCAGTGGTTTTATTTCGTGGTATGAGGGAAAGAGAGGTTTTCAGTGTTTTAAATTCGTAGGTGAAACAGTGTCAATTTGCCACCAGGCTCCCGCTATAAAACTTCTGCTGTTCCAGGTAAGATTTGAGTCTTGGTGAGAGGTTGGTGGTTGGTAAGTAGAACTGTAAATGCGTTTACTTTTGTAGTGGTTTTATTTTGTGGTATGAGGGAAAGAGAGGTTTTCACTGTGTTTTAAATTCAAGGTTCTGTAGTATAGTAGTCATACAAGGAATTACTGTATGACCAAAATTTAATGATTGTAACACCTGCTCTGAATGAAACAACATCTTTTTTCCATCAGCAGTCTCGGCAGATGCTGTAAAAGCAGAAACTTTCACAGCGGTTTAATTTTCATGGTTTTCTCTGTGACCTCTTACTGCAAAATTGTGCAGTAATAGGTCACAGCACTGTGAATATGTGCTTTAATTTGTATTTCTCCCGTACTACCGAAATGTTGGAAATGCAACTTAAAACTCTGCGAATCCCTCCTTTTCCCTCAAAATAAAACCATGAAAGTAAATAAATTTACAGTAACCAGGCCTAGGTGAATGACATCACTGCACTTGCTGTAGGTACATGTATTGGAGAGTATGACAGCCAATGAGATACTCCATGTTTTTCCAATCCACTATCAGTCCCACCAGTGCTGGGAAAGTAATTGCTTCGCTAATCATTTGTAGAGCACTTACCGATAAGGCAAAATTAAAAACCCTCCCTGTGGTTACGTATTTCAGAGATTCGCTAGTTCAAGTTTCCCCAGACTGAAAACGTTAGGCCAAAACAAGTCATTTCCTTGTATCTCATCACATTTTAACCTTCTCCATGCTGCCTAACCAATACAAATTATTGGCAAAAGGGTGACACAGAGGACAAGATGAAAATATGTGGCTGGAAAAAAATGTCCTAATTTTTCATCATACTCACTCCCCAAAACTGAGTATATCAATTGATACTATAGGCTTGGCTCTAAGTCTCCAGATTTGTTTCTACTTTCTATGGAAAAGGGAGGTTTTCGCAGTGTTTTAAATTCAGAGTTGAAACAATTCAGCAGTGCAGTAGTCAATACATGGAAGACATACCCATTGTTGGTGTAATAAATTCACAACTGAGAAAATAAAACAACTGCAAAAGTTTCACAATTTACTAATGAATCTAGGCTGAAAAAGCTGCATTTTTTCCAAGGCCTGATACGTTTATTAAAGGCCGGTAGATTTCCCTTGCCTGGCTGTTTTCTTAATGTAGCCCTTTGTCCGATTTCCCGCGAGAAGTAAGCTGGGGAAATTGACTTTCTCTCGATCAATACACTCTTTTTCAGTTTGTGAAAAAAAGTTGCAACATAATTGCTGAATACTCTTAACAAGCATTGACACAGACATTTTTGTGTGTGCAATATTCTGTGTTTTATACATTATGTTTTGGAAAGTGTGTAAATGATGTAGGGAGTGGGAAGAAGTTAGATTTGAATTGCTACTAACAGTTGATGCAGAAACTCTGATTAAAATGCTGGCAGAATGTTAGTAAATCGATAAGCTGCTGCACTGGAGTTACCTTAGGTTCAAAATCTAATCTACAGAAACTCAGCTTGCATTTTGTCTTGATGTGAATAGACCCTTTTCACATCTACATTTCAGAATTCTTTTGCTGATTTTCAATGATTCTTTCATGATCATCTTTAAATGGTCAAGAAAGCACAATTCTCAGACAAAAAGCAACCAGGAATTTTTGAACTGCCCAATTTCTCTTATTTCTAATGATGCAAGGTATGCAGCTTCTCAATTCGTAGTTAATCTGCAGGGTCTGTAGAAATCTTGATAAAATTTACAGTAAATTCAGGAAGGGATTTATGTAAAATGTGGTCACCTTGCTAGAAGTTACGGGGATAATAAAAATAGTTTTTCATGCTAATTACAAGAAATTCATACACCTTGCCTGTATATATGCCTTTTAGAAAATGGGCTAACACAACTGAGCCAGAATAACAATACCTGACAAGCTCAGCCCACTCCCTTCACATTTACTAAATGGGTACAAGTTTATCAGCCCAGTGACCTCTGCACATGGCTAAACACTTTCACTGGAGGATTAACTGTCCGCCCACCAGTGTCACAACTAATTCTCTCCTCTAAGCATCTCTAACAAGATTCCCGAATGATGAGCGAAAGAGCCATTCTTCATGGGTTAATGGACATCGCGTGTGAAGATCTATGACTTTAATTACCTTAGAATGACCAGGAGCAGCTAAAATAGGTTTAGGTATGGAACAAAGCATTTAAATAACACCCTAGGCAGGGTTAGGTATGGAACGAAGCATTTAAATAACACCCTAGGCAGCTTAATTTATAAGATCAAAGTCACTCGAGGACTTGTCACAGAATTGTCCAAAATGTTGCAGCTAACTGAGAATTGGCAGGCTCAAATATTGGTCCCTGTGTAACACCATGTTGTTAGTAAACAAATGTGTGTGTACATGTACTGCAGTCTGGGCCTGCTAGGACTGCTGCTGCACTGTGGTACATCAACAAATAGGGTTGTGTGGCACAAGGGTAAGGGCATTTGGCTCAGAATCAAGAGGTCTTGGGTTCGAATCCTGCCAAGTCTCCAACCTTGTGCCCTTTGGAAAAGCACTTCACACAACTTTCCTTACTTCACTCAGGTGAAAATGAGTATTGTCAAATTTTCTCATACTGCGAAATTTTGCTAACGCAAATATTTTTACAGTATGATCTTGGTTCCCACTTACATGATATCTGCCCTTGACAATGGCATCAAAGAGCCTGTCCTTGGTGCCGTTGAAGGGCAGGTTTCCGCTCAGCAGGATGTACAGCATCACGCCGACGCTCCACACGTCCACCGGCTTCCCGTACGGGTCTCTCCGCACGATCTCTGGAGCCATGAAGTGCGGCGTTCCTACGCGACCTAGTGAGGAGACAAGAAGAAGATTTAGAGAAGTATGCATGCCTTCCTTCCTATTTCTGCCATGTAAAGCGACTCCTTATTCCACCGGCTTCCCGTACGGGTCTCTCTCACGATCTCAGGAGCCATGAAGTGCGGCGTTCCAACACGACCTAAGAAGAAATCAGATTGGTCACTTGACTGCTCTCATTAGTGGCTGAAGATGGTGGATGCCGCCCGCCTGAAAGCATCTAAGTTTTGACATAAGTTGTGTGTATCAGTTAAAACATTCCTATTACTATTAGAAATCAGAGATTTCAGAGTTTCGGGAAGTAAGCAATTCCTGCCTTCCCCAATGTAGTCTACTAGACCTCTAATTCAGTTCTTTATCAATAATGTCCAAACATATCTTTTGGTGGCAAAGACAGCATACTAACATAGCCTTTGGTAGCCCATTGGATACTGGTCTTTGCTACCATGTGATTGGAGATTATCTTCAATCAGTTGGTGTCTTCATCTTTTTTTTTTTTTTTACTTCAGAATTCACCTCAAAACAAGGCTCGTGAGAGCCACTTACGTGTTTTGGGTTACAGTGATGACTGCGTGGTCAGATATTTGTTCACCCTTGATTTAAACCGTTGGAGGTTGTAATTAGCGGTGAAACATTCTCGGGGAAGCTTGTTCCACAGTGAAGTGGTTCTGGGGAAGAAACTGTCAGCATGAAATTTTCATCTTCCTAGTTTTTCTCTCAAGAAACTACCTTCTTCACTTCACTCTTCTCTGGCCTGAGGATAGAAAAGTTCACCTACCTCCAGATACGAAAGCGTTGTCTGGGACATTTGTGGCGACTCCGAAGCCCCCTATTTTTAACGGTGCAGAGTTCTCTTTGGTAGCTAGGAGGACACAGTGTGGCTGTGGGAAAGAGAAAAAATTCTGGATGAGAAATCAAAATCTTACTAAAGAAACAAAACTTTTCTTTATTGCTTTATATAAGTTACATCTCTAATGAAATCTCAAAACAATCACCTTGTGAGATCTTTTTGGAAGGGCATACATTTTGTATTTGGATTTTTGACCATGACATTGTACAAGCAATGCCACGCAACACTGTCTATCCATCAAAAGAAATGACTTTCATATATTTGCTGAAAAGCAAGTTAAAATCAAGTGCATGTGCAGCTGGCAGTACAAGTCTGGCCTACATTTGTATCAGGAGTAAAACTAAAAGCCTAAGTGCCTGTGTTCTCACACAAGATAACCCCGTAGCCTGGCTGGCATTAGTGCAGGTTGGGATCAGGAGACATGACCACAAGGCTGTGCCCCGAACACTAAGTACGACACAGCACTGGAGTAGTAAACCGCAACTATAATGGAATGTGCCTACGCCTTTAAACTTTAAAGCCACAACAATGCAATTTGTTGGTTTCTCAGAGATTTTTAAAATTGATGCTAGACACATTGATGCTGAACATAAAATCTAATTCTACAAGAAAAAGACAAAATGTACTGTGCCATAACTTGAAAACCTCAGTCAGAGAACCAAGAAGTCTCAGAAAAAAAATGGTGCAGCCTTACTTACAGGTGCTAAAATGTTGTGTATTCAGAAGCAAACACTCTGACGCTGCTATGTCATCTTTCTTCACATATACTGGAACCACACACATTTAGTACTTTCACAACTCGTTGTTATGCAAAACTTTTCTTGTCGACGCAGCAAAAATATACCATTAACAGTTTTCACGGCCTCTTTCTTGATCACCTTTATGACCCTAGCCTCAGCTGAACCTATTACATAGAAATAGCCTACTTACATCAAGTGTTTATTGACTCTTTTTACACGGCACAATTTAGCAATATGCCTCCCAAATGTCTCAAAATTATACCCCAGAAGGCTCACGGGAAGTCACTTCCACCACCCAGAGCGGAGCAGTAACATAACGACAGATTTACACAGAATGATAATGAGTAGTACAAAGATTTTACAGAAGAAGAGCTCAGTGCCAAAAATTATTCAACAGCGGTTCTTGGGCTGAATAACATCCATCCAATTAAGACAAGCCACGAGAGGATCCCCTGCATTTGAGAAGCGGAATTAAGCTAACTTGCCGACGATTCCACAAGAGGAAATGGCAGCAGACTTAAGGGGGGTAATTATCTCCTAAGTATCCTGGGAGCCGAGAACGACGCCACGCATAAGATGAGCGGGGATAATATCCTCGGAGAACATCTTAAAAAGGGGTCAAAAACCCTTCTGACCTCAATCTGGGGAAACTCTTGGGGATTACGACAAGTCCTGGGAATACGGGAGGAGATCAAACGCAGCAATTAAGATGTTTTTTGCTTATTTTTTGGGTTTGGTTGTGTGTTTTATTAGGAAACAGTACAACCATTGTTAACAAGGACCGAACAGTCAGCAATTCTATCTTATTTTTGGTACGTTCTGATGCAGTAAAAATTGGACGGACATACTATAACTATAATACCTTTTAATTTTTTTACGTTACTTTTATGTTCACGATTTTCAAGACCTCTTCTCTACCATGAACTTATCAATACCATTGACAAATCATTATGTCTTCCACGTACCATCTGCCTCCTGCCAATGTGACTATAAAGTTCTGTGAACATGTACATGTACATTTTTGCTCAGATCGTGAAATTTTGCTACCGTGAAGACTGAGTGAATTACAGAAACTCTAAGTGACCAACAAACTGAAAAAGACAATGTGACGATACATGTATTTGGAAGATCCGCCTTTTTTTTGATTAAGAACTCAGAAGAACCTTTTTTCAATACCTTGGGTCAAACACAAGAAAAGTTTGTAATATCACAAGGTATTATCAAGGGACAATCTGTCATGCTGTCGTTGCCAACCAGAAGAGTAATCCATCATCAAGTGCGAAACAATAAAATACATTCATCTCACACAGGAAACCTGCTGGATTTGTTAGGAATGGGTCCAACGCTTTGGATCAATGACAAGTCTTGTTACAACAAACTGGGGGCCTGACAAATCATATACAATGTTGTATCATACATCATGTTATCCATGTTATTACTTAACAGAGCTTTCGTATTTTTTTCACAGACATTCGAGTGTTTGGAGTTTTCATAGATGTATTGGAACTGTTGAATGTAATTCAATCGGTCCTTACATCACTTCCTGAATTCCTTCACATATCTCAAACCTTCCAATCAATCAACTGTAAAAATCATCCCACCCACCATGCAACCAAAGCTATTAGAACAGAGGCATAAACCCCCAACTCAGCCACCAAGATAATACTTACAACCAAATTTTCACAATTTATAAAACTAATACAATGGCTTATTATTACCTGACAATATGCTGATTTACATTATTACCTGACAATATGATGCTGATGATGCTGATTTGAGGTTGGCACGCCACATTACCAAGTAATACAGAATTCATCTTATCTCAATCAAACTGTTGTCTGACAGAATAAATGTTAGATTAAACCTTTTATTACACAGTTGACTTTCTATTATATATTACAATGTTGGCTTCAGACTGACTGATCCTTGGCTATCGATCTGACTTCGGCTGCTTGTAAAACCCAACGCTGTCCTTCAGAAGGGCACCTTCAGAAGAAGGAACTGTCTTCAACGTAGCAGGAATATTTATCACGGTTCTATTGTGTAGAAGCATTTTACTCTCCTGAAGCTTATCTCCAGCCGGAACATTTCTCAACTGCCCTTTTGGATAAAATCTGAACAATTTCCTGAACATTTGAATGAAGCATAGAATAGGCAACGGTTATTCTCCTCTTGGTTGCTCTAAGCAATGAAGAAATTGGAAATTTCAGAATTTCAAGAAGTGTTTTGGGTTTTCGTGACCTTCAAGTTCACAGGCCTCAAGGAAGGATTTCTGGTTTTCATGAATGTATTGGTACAAGTACTTGTACCTGTACGGCGTAATTTAACACACACAGGTATTACACACAGTTACACACTTCCTGAATTCCTCCCTGCACTACCCACTTACTGTAATGCTGGGTCACCTTCAGGCTTAACCTCCCTGTCAATCAAGTAACCAAATATCCACCCACCCACTCTCCCTGCAACCCTCTCTGCTGGACAAGCATGCAAACAAACTCACAGACATGCCGACCAAAAACGATACCTCCATACAGGGAGGTAAAGATACTGTGGCCTGGGGACTTGGTCATCGCACAAGTCCTCAAAGTTCCAAACCCGTCCCCATGTTGCCCTGTTGGTGCCCAAATCTCCCATTTTCATCAGTCCTGCTGACCCCTGATAACCTTTGACCTATGGTGTCACGGCACTGATTGTTCTCCTAGCTCCCATAATCCATCAGTGTACAGGGTTCCCCACAAGTCTCCGTCCATCCATCTAAATTCTAATACCTCCTATGGGGGAGGCTTGTTATTTCTCTAGAATGCGACTGGTTTGTGTGTTACTTGTTCAGGTACTAATGTGGTACTTTTGTGTCATTGTGTAATTATAGAGTTCTCTTACATATAACCGAGTACTTTTTTTAGCCTAATACCTGAATGTAGTTTTTGTTGGCAGATTACTGGAGAACAAGAGATTGCAGGCTGAGGGAACAATTTTGTTTGTTTTGTGACCTTCAAGTTCACACCATTACCTGTCTCTGACCTTTTAACCTCCTATTATTCTGCCTGTCAATCTTTACCTAATCAAATTTTAAAGGCAACTATAATCAATTTTTAACTTCTTAAATATATCCCATGCACAAATAATGCACCACACATACATGTACAATCTGTAGAATCTGTGACAGAAAAAAATGACATCTTTCTGATAAGTTGAAAACAAGAAAGAGAGTGACCCACCTTCATGTCCCTGTGAACTATGTTGTTGTCATGGCAGTACCTGAGGGCCTCCAGGATCTGTCGCATGTAATGGCTGAGGGGAGAGACAAGAGCATCCATTTAGTCTGGCGGAAACATTCATACATGTACTGTAAATTCACTTAAAGGTATCCCATGCAATTTTTCATGGTGGCAAACGAAAAAATATATTCTGGATGAAGAAATCTGTCTGATATTGACATTTACTGCACACATTTTCGTCATCATTTCGTAGTCTTGGAGTGTTTGAAACATGCCCCAAAACAAGCTATGTGAGAAGTCCCTTTATTTTTTGGTGAAATGTGTACTACTGTATGTATGCTGAGATGGTGGTATCTATAAATTCCCAAAACTTACAACTCCAGGTGTGGTCTATACTCAGCTTGAACTATGACAAAATAGTCTGGCATTTGGAACTAACAGGTACAAACTGAAGTCTCGGGAGCCATGTCCCTTTTCATTCAAATTATCTACAATTTCTACTCCATTTAATACTTTCTTACGTTTGTTTTCTTACTTCGGTTATCAATTTTATTCACTGACATTCAGTATACAGTATTGCTTCTTGATACCTTATCATATACCATGAAGTAGTATGCACTTCTTAATCCTAAAATTATTGAGTATAATTCAAAATAACACCCTCGCTTCTCGAAATTTAGTACTACTTTAACTTTTTTAACACCCTCTGTCCTCTCCAACATTAGTATTCTATGCAGGGTTGGTGCAGGCATGAATGACACTTGAAGCTGAGGGTATTTGGAGAGTTTTCCAGAGTACTGATGATTTTTTTCACGTGCAACTGGTGGGTATTCACCCCCTAAAATTAACATGATTGTATAACAGGAAAATAACAACCTACTTTAATTTCTCACACCCTCAGTCCTTTCCAAAATCAGTATTCAGTGTAGGGTTGGTGCTGGTATTTGTGACACTTGATGTTGAGGGTATTTGGAAGGTATTTATTTGGTGAGTACTCAGCTATCATATACCGTGAAGCATACACTTTTAGTATGCACTTTTAACCTCTTAAAATTATCAAGTTTAGTTGGAATATAACACCTTGCTTCTGAAATTTACTTCTATCTTAATTTCTCACACCCTCTGTCCTTCCCAATATCAGTATTCCGAGCAGGGTAGGCGCAGGCATGTGTGAAACCTGAAGCTGAGGCTATTTGGAGGGTTTTCCAGATTACAGATCTGATAATTTTTTGCACTAACAACTGGCATGACTGGTGAGTACTTTATCATACTGTGAAGTAGTATGCACTTTTTAATTTTACCTCATAAACACTCTTGCTCCTCCTGTGCTGCTATAATTTCTCACACCCTCTGTCCCTTCCAATATCAGTATTCAGCGCAGGACTGGAGCAGGCATGTGTGCTAACCATGACATGGAGTTCGCTTGAACCGTGGGACATCCCGACGCTCCCGGAAGCTTTGATAAATCACAGGACGGGGAACGAGGCAGAGACAGATAACCCGTGCGGGGAGCGTGCAACCACTACAGGTCCTTACACCAACCACAAAGTGTTCCAGGGGTTTTTGTGACCTTCAAGTACATACACCTTCAAGTTCACAGACCTCTGGGAAGTGTTTTGGGATTGCTGAATGAGAATGTATTGGGACTGTGGAGAGGATATTATGAAGAAATTTATTGGGTATTACACAACACCACTGTCACTGTCACTATTATAATATCCAGTTTATCGTCTGTTGTTCCCCGACTACTGTGGGTTAGATGTACTTGCACAGCAACACTGCAGCTTGATAGCAGCCTGCCACTTGTCTCTATCCCATGGGTTGACAACTTCCTGAATTCCTCCACATACCACCCACTTACTCCCACCTAGCACATGTTGAGTAACCTTCAGGCGTGACCTCTCTATCAACTGTCAAAATCACCAGTCCTCCCACTATGCAACCAAATTCGGAGATGTAGAACATTCACAAACCCATAACTCTGAAAATACAACTTGTAATGTTGTATGCTAACAATGACATCGCATTTACTTGAACCACGGGACAACCTCGCGCTCCCATGGCCAGAACCTTTGACAAATTATCCGAGAGGGAAGGAG
This sequence comes from Branchiostoma belcheri, assembly GCF_001625305.1. Taxonomy (NCBI): domain Eukaryota; kingdom Metazoa; phylum Chordata; class Leptocardii; order Amphioxiformes; family Branchiostomatidae; genus Branchiostoma; species Branchiostoma belcheri. The sequence continues at coordinate 1,397,331 of NW_017804376.1, forward strand.
GCAGAGACAGATCATCTCTGTGGTGTTGTGCAGGTGCAGGCGTCACATAACCCACAGAGGTTTTGGCGACGTCTCAGGGAGGAGCTTAATGGTACAGTATTGTGTGAAATTCTAGGAACTGTACAGGCATTTTGTCCACAGGCATGCGGAATGTCCACAGGCATTTCTCTGACCCACATCTATGCCCACATTCCTGGAACCCTGAAGACCTGTCTGCCCCAGATGGCCCTACTTTCTGTGACCCAGGGGCTCGTTCACTATGCACTCAGGGGAGGAGTGCACTGTATCTGTCTAGACTTAACCAAAGTCCAAGTACCAAGACTTTAGTCTTCCTCAAAATCATAAAATGATGGCAGTGCCATGCAAACAATAACCCTAACAGCAACCACCGTCGCCATGGGAATTTATGATTGTTTTCATTGCCAGTCTTGTTGCATTTTCATGACCTTTAAGTTCACGGACTCCTTCACCTTAACCTTCAGACGTGACCTCCCTAACAACTGTCAAAATCACCTCCCACCCACTAACTGAATTCTAGGCCATTAGGACATGTTCAGTTCAGTTCAGTTCATCCTTCAGGTGAAGAACAACACAAACCCACAACTCTAGAAATACAACTTGTATATGCTAACCATGACCATGGGACAATGAACCCGAAGCTCCTAGAACCTCTGACAAATTACACTTTAGGGAAGTAGGCAGGCGTGGGTTCTCACACGACCCCATCCTCAGGCACATATTCTCCCCGCATCCCGTGTCACAGATCGATAAATACCTGAATTCCTCCACATACCACCCCTCTTACCTACACCCGGCACATCAACTGTCAAATCACCTCCCATCCACAATGCAACTGAATTCTACTGCCTGCTATTATGGCATATAGACAAAAACACAAAATAATGGAAATACAACTTGTATGCTAGCCATGACATTGCATTTACTTGAACCATGGGACAACGAACCCAAAGCTACCAGAGACTCTGACAAATTACACTTTAGGGAAGCAGGCAGAGACAGATCATCGCTGTGGCGGTGTGCAGGCATGGGTCCTCACATAACCCCGTCCTCAGGCACATATTCTCCCAGCATCCCATGTCACAGATCGATGAATCCCTGAATTCCTCCACATACCACCCCTCTTACCTACACCCGGCACATCAACTGTCAAATCACCTCCCATTCACAATGCAACTGAATTCTACTGCCTGCTATTATGGCATATAGACAAAAACATGAAATAACGGAAATACAACTTGTATGCTAGCCATGACATTGCATTTACTTGAACCATGGGACAACGAACCCGAAGCTCCTAGAAGCTCTGACAAATTACACTTTAGGGAAGCAGGCAGAGACAGATCATCTCTGTGGTAGTGTGCAGGCACGGGTCCTCACATAACCCCGTCCTCAGGCACATATTCTCCCCCCATCCCGCCTCACAGATCGATGAATTCCTGAACTCCTCCACATACCACCCCTCTTACCTACACCTGGTACATGCAGGCATGACCTCTCATCCAAAAAGCAACTGAATTCTACTACCTGCTATTAATATTATGGCATGTAAACAAAAACACAAAATTATGAAAATACAACTTGTATGCTAGCCATGACATTGCATTCATTTGAACCATGGGACAACGAACCCGAAGCTCCTAGAACCTCTGACAAATTACACTTTAGGGAAGCAGGCAGAGACAGATCATCTCTGTGGTAGTGTGCAGGCATGGGTCCTCACATAACCCTGTCCTCAGGCACATATTCTCCCTGCATCCCGTGTCATAGATCGATGAATTCCTGAACTCCTCCACATACCACCCCACTTACCTACACCCGGCACATGCAGGCATGACCTCTCATCCAAAAAGCAACTGAATTCTACTGCCTGCTATTAATATTATGGCATGTAAACAAAAACACAAAATTATGAAAATACAACTTGTATGCTAGCCATGACATTGCATTTATTTGAACCATGGGACAATGAACCCGAAGCTCCTAGAAGCTCTGACAAATTACACTTTAGGGAAGCAGGCAGAGACAGATAATCTCTGTGGTAGTGTGCAGGCATGGGTCCTCACATAACCCCGTCCTCAGGCACATATTCTCCCCGCATCCCGTGTCACAGATCGATGGGCCGCCCCGATCGTGTATCATTAACATGACAGCCGGGAAGCAATAAGGCCTTCACTGAAGGCACAATTAGCTGGGGTCGTAGGAAAAGCTTAGACTGTGTTCCACTCACATCACGGGTAATAATGGATTCCTTACTACTGTTACATAGCAACGGGAGACATTATTTATTACAGACGTCTACTGCAGAGTTTCCTTACTTCTCTACTTAGATAATTTGTATTGCCAAAACATCAAGAAGTTCTGTATGGTTCTGTAAGTTCTGTAGGGATGACAAAGCGGTCCTCGTCAACCTGACGGACGAACGACAGGTTTATGCAATGGGTAAATCTAGTCTGAATTTGGCTAAACCCTGTTCAGAATTCAAAAAGGCCCTTCTTGTTAGAAAAAAAAAATTCATGAGTAATATTTGTTAGACTACGTTAGAGTGGTACTCAGCTCTGTTCCAACTGAGTTGCCACAAAATTATCTCAACAGTAACTGATCATTTCTTAAATAGTACATATTGAGCAAAATGAGCTTTCATGAGTCTTACTTTATTGAGTACTTGTCATGCATGCAAGTTATTATCAACAAAACTTCAAGATAATCTCCAAGCAGATCATACGGTAGCAAGCCAGTATTCAATGGCAAGAGGAGTGTCCACAGGATTATTAATGGACACTCCTCTGGCCATTATGGATACTACCTTGCCACCGTAGGATCTGCATGGAGATTACTTCACCACACCCACCTTGAGACGGCTTCACTGTAGACAAAACCAGCGCTCGCCCTCTTCACGATCTCGAAGCACAGGTCGGCACCGTCCATGCTGAAAAAACAAAATTTTCACTGTCATTCTGCCTGTCAATCTTCTCCACCCACGTTCTGTTAACCTACTCTGTCTGGACAAGTATCATTAGACACATTAGAGAAACCTACCCAAAACAGTAGTAGAAAGTAAAGAGCCATGTGAACTATACACAAATGGAACTTGTAACAGTCACAATTTCAAGTCTGCTCATACACAAAATGCCTGCAATCTGAATTTTACATTATACATTTACTCTTGAATCTTACAATTCAGATCTATATACACAGCGTAAGCACAAACAGATGTAACTATTGTAAGCTGACATGAACACAAAAACACTACGAGTTGGTCTGCATTTGACTGTTAATGTAGTGTTATACATGCGAAAAGTGTAGTGAAAAGAAGCTGTTGGTCTGAGCTTGAGTAAGAGTTGACTACTCACAACTCGAACACCATGTAGAGCATGCCATCTGAGCTGTACGTCTCCAGTAACTCCACGATGTGGGGGTGTTTCAGCATGTGGCAGATACTGGCTTCCCTCTTCAAGTCTGTAAAACACAAGAACGACTTTCATCAGCATAAAATCGTATAACTGTTAAGTCACTCGCTTGCTTGTTCATTCATTCATTGAACTGCAAATCAGAGATTGTAGACATTTTGAGAAGTGTTTTTGGTTTTTGTGAATGTACTGGAAATGCAGAGGGGATTGTACTCACTTGACCTCTCTGTACATCAACTGTCAAAATCACCTCCCGCCCACCATGCAACTGAAGCTATGAGGTGGTATGTTGCACCAAAGGGTGGTCTTACAGGTCAGATATCAGACAGATAGAGAGACAAACCTACATTTACAACTAAGCCACCAATAATAAATTAAACTTCCTGATCCATGCCCAGTATATGTGTAGCAAAATGCTTTGCATGTGCTTTCTGGGATCAAGCTGCAGTAGCCAATTCTTAATTAAGTGTTCCTCAGCTTAACAGACAAGTCTTCTATCGGGTGCTGCAAAGAAATCTCTCTTCTTAGTCTAATGGCCCCTCCTTGAGGAGCGAGGCTTAGGTCAGGCTATAGGTGTCTGGGTTAAGTACTGGGAAAGACTGTAAATTCATTAACGGTTAGCAGCACTTCTATTTTGTGCTACAGTGATAAGTTTGTGGTATTATCTTTGAGTTTGCAATACAGTGTAGTTTCATCATAATTGCAATGAACAAATTCATTCATTTGCGGGGACACAATGACCATAAAAACTGTGAACTTAAAAACACTGCAACAATTTCAATACCTACAGTAACTCTTTCATTTTATTATAGGTCATCCTCAGTAGGGTAGTGATTCTCAACAGTCAAAAACTGCAATTTGTTCTAATGCTCCTTGGGAACACTTTGTACCCCATAATATACTGTACAACATTGTAACGACCAACAGTTGGATCCAAGCAAGGATTTATCACAAAAACATATGACAGCAAGTTAACTGGCATCTGGGGCTGATAAAAATAAGAATTTAATATTTCTGAAAATAGTTTCATCAGGTTGGTTAAGTATAGGATACAGGAGTTTAGGTGAGAAAATTTGTTTTGCAAAAGAAAGCTCCTGTATCCAAGAATTTAGTACATTCTCTGCCATACCAAATTATGCTGGGTGGCCTTAGAATATCAATCAATCAACTGTCAAAATCACCTCCCACCCACCATGCAACCAAAGCTATGCAGAGACAAGTAGAGCCACAAACCCACAACTCAGCCACCCAAAACAATACTCCCGTACTCAGAGATTTTGCTTCTGAGTCCGAGGCAATAAGATCCCCCACATCCATATGTACATACAGATAGCCCGGGAGCTCTTCAGACCACCTTGAATGTCTATAATTGATGCCGTTCTATCTCCATGTGAGTCATGGTGGACAGAAATCAATGGAGCTTCCCCGCAGAAAATCCTGCTGCACCATCCACTAGTGACAGATGTCGGAAAACTACATTACTGTCACTGGCATCATTCTGACTCAGGATAATAGTACCATCAAATTCTCATGGATACAAAATTGCATCATAAGAGATCGCCTTGGTACATATTCTATCAAATTTTGAAAGATGCACGGACACTGGCACTGGCCAGTTAAAAAGCCAGAATGAAACATAAATAAGAGGGCACATGGATAGTAATATTCCATTACAGTCAATACAAGATAAAGAGATGGTTTAGAATGGCTACCTAGAAACATACAGTGACTTCAAAACCATAAATGCATGATGAAACCAGTTATATCATAATCTGAAAAGTTATTATTCGTGAATTAATATTTTGAAATACAAAATAATAATCATAAAATTATGATTCCACAGCAGTACAATGAAAGACTGGATACTACTCTCTTGTCACTATGCTAGGAAACATTTTCTAATCTAATCTTACTTTGTGCCTGACAGTAAGAATTTCTTACCGTAATTCACTGAGACTACCATTCAAATTTTATACTAGTTTACTCACCAAAACCTCATTTCCTAAGCCTTACGGTAGTCCCACTTTAGGACGGACCCCTAACATTTTCACCAGTATAAGACCCTGCATATCTCACAGTACGTGATCGATAATCACGATCTGCACTGCAAGAATTATTTAAAGTAACTCATTGCGATAACCATTCATATTCTATTCTACTAGTAGTTGAAACCTCATTTCCTAGGCCTTATAATAGTCCCACTTTAAGTTTAGGACGGACCCTAACATTTTCTGGTATAAAGACCCTGCACATCTGACAGTACGTGATCGATAATCACGATCTGCACTGCAAGAATTATTTAAAGTAACTCATTGCGATAACCATTCATATTTTATTCTACTACTCGTAGTTGAAACCTCATTTCCTAGGCCTTATAATAGTCCCACTTTAGACGAACCCTAACATTTTCACCAGTATAAGACCCTGCACATCTGACAGTACGTGATCACCAATCACGATCCACGCTGCTCCCATGACCCACACACCTCCTACATAATCCATCCGAGCTAATAACGACAACTGAAACATCGCGTACTGCCCTGCTCCCTCGGTCCTCGTGTATATGTCCCGGACCTACGCACGATGATGGATAAGTCAGCCGTGTGGCGCAATCAGTGCTGGGTGAGAGGTGTCAGTTGTAACGGTGGGGCTGGGATATTATAGAGCAAGCTTACAGGCTATTGTCTATCCATTCTATCTAATGTACTGTACAACTAAAGCAGGCATGGCAAAATTAAGACTTATCATTATTTTCTACAGTCTTATAAATCTCTGACTTACTGATGCTTTGCTTACACCTGTTTGAAAAATACTCTACGTTTCTACGTTATATTATAATAATCTGTATTGTACAAAACAATAGCTTTTATAATGATTTGACATGTGAAAGATTTATTTTTGATCAGAAAAAGGCACCATCTAGCACCTTTGCTAAACATTGCAGCTTTTGCTCTCGGAGAATACAATATACTTAGAAAAGGTCACCAAAGTTTATATACCATTAGATTCTATCAACACGTATAAAACCATTATCAAGAACAAATGCTACCAAACATTATGAACTCACTAAAGTGATGTAGTTACCTACAATGTAAAACAGAATCTACATTCAAGGTTTCTATGATTCTATATCCACCCCCTCCACCCCAGCATATAATCACATATGCATGATCGCATCTTTGTTACATAAGGAACACAGAAAATCAATTTTTAGTACAGACAGAAGCATTTGTGGGCCATACTTCTACACAAATCTTATAAGGCCATGTTGATTTGATTATATGGATGACATCCACGCGTGCATGAATTTTTGGCCGTTTCCAAAAAAAGGCTTCAACCATACTGTTATTCCGATATTCGTACAAAAAAGCTGCAACATGAGCAAACATATACCATAGGCCACACCAATTTAATCTGTTGGTTCTCGGATTCGCCTCTTCATTTTTTTCTGATTTGCAAAAAAAAAAAAAAAGATTCTGGTTCTGAATCAACTAAAAAATGCTCATATTTTGCCCCCAACAGTTGTGGAAAGTCCTTTTCTTCCTAGCTGTTGCAGTGTTTCCATCTATCAATGCAGTGGTTTGATTAAAAGTTCAAAATTCATTGTTTAAATATTAACACAACCTTTTGTGTTGACTTCATGGCTCCTATCATAGCATTTGGGGCTATAATAGGATGCCTAAACCTGTTTTTATTTTTATTTTTTTCGCCCTGTCGCTTCATGTTTTTTCTGACAAAATCCGAGAACCAACAAATTAAATTGGTGTGGCCATAAGTTGCAAAAAAAATATTGGAAAATGATACCAATGTCGTAGAAAGCCAAAATCAAACAAAAAAGACGAAAATGTAAAGAAAAGAATTTGAAGAGTACATTATTCCCCATACTGATTCTCTGTGTCATTTGTTCAACCTTCATAAAATCAAATCTCTTTTTCAGAAGCTATTTGCAACCTGAGTCTATATCTCCCTACATGTATATAAAAGACCTGTAAGTCTTGTTATAAACGTCCTTGGTAAAGCTTATTTATACTCCTAGATGTCAGAATTCATTTCGATTTCACTTTATCGAGTGGAAATAATACCAAACTGCGTCTAAAGCTGAAAAACGTATACCCTGACCTTCAGTAAGGTGCAACGTTCAGTATCGATCGTGAGAAAGGTCTTCAAGATTGGGGATCGCCGTTCATTTCTTCTTCTAGACAATTTCCAAGAAACCAGACTCAGGGCTTAGCCTTGGTCGTGGGTTTCCAATGAAGGAAACTTTAATTAAGATTGAGGTATATAGAAGTAGAGTGGATTCATTCCTCACACTAATGAACATATCTATAGCACACAGCAGTTGTTCCTCGGTAAGACATCTGGAGCCGTGTTGTTCCTGCTTAGAACTTTTATTCAGGCTGTCACAATTAAGACTCAGGATAATGATTTTGCTGTAATGCTCAATTTTTCTGATGTCTGTTCTAGACCAATCTCAAATAGATTATACTATTTTTATAGCTTATTTAGCACACAGCAGTTGTTCCTCGGTAAGACATCATTCTGGAGCCGTGTTGTTCCTGCTTAGAACTTTTATTCAGGCTGTCACAAATAAGATTCAGGATAATGATTTTGCTGCAAGACTTGGTTTTTATGTTTCTTCTAGACCAATCTCCAATTATAGGAAGCTTAATTTGGGGTAGAATTCTCACAAACATTGATTTTTAGGTAATACTGGTAGGTCAGATACATTTACAATTGAGTTAGCACTTGTTTTACCTAGAATATAATCAGGAATATTATACATGGCAGACACAGGCTGCTTGAAATACTGGGTGCCTAAAACTGCAGCTGGGTATCTAATTTTCGACTGTGAATTCACCAGTGCACCAATATATTTGTATACAAAAAAAAAAAAAAAAAAAAATATATTTGTATACTATGTATTTAAATGCACTGTAATTCTGGTATTTGTACACTACTATACATGTACATCACGTTCTTGACATCTATGTCAGAATTTAATACTCAAAATCTTTTTTTATATAAATTATAACTTGTTTAGAATTTTGATGTTAACAGAATTTCAGATTTTCATATTCAGAATTTTTAGAAGTTAAGAGAGGCATTAAAGTTTGTAATTAGGGTTTTCAGCGAAATCTAGATTTTTATGTTTCACCTCACCTCACCTTGAGTTTAGGTTTCCAAAAATGAATTTGGAGCTCAGTGAGACACTTCAACGAGAAGCTATGGCTGCCAGCTTCCCGATGGATACACTTTGCAGCTTTCTTCAAGAAGGCAACTTGTATCGATTCCTGCAATTGACTTGAAATTGCGATTCAAGAACCAATTCCCCTAACGGTGCAGCGACTTGGCTTCCAACCATCAAACAAGTGGTTCGAGTTTTGTTTCCCTCCAGAAAAAAATGTACAACATCTTGAATCATGACCCATAAACTAGCTGACTAAAGAGGATATAATGCATTTGAAAATTTGTCTCATTCACACACAATTAACCAACAATAACCTCACTAAGTTGAGGGCCATGAGGCTATGTTATAATGGAACGCAATTCAAATCATGCCATGCTCAATTTGGATATTTGACAAGCTTTCTGAGGTAACTACTCTGACATACATGAACAGTAAAACCTGTAGTGACGTCAGAAAATCATTCGGGAAATAAGAGTACCCTAAAAAGTTCTGATTTTATTGGATAAATGCAGCAATCTACAGTTTGATGATATCTGAGGTATTCTGGTAAGGCATCTTGTCAGCTTGATCACGGCCAGAACTACGTAGATTTTATCTGTTCTTAAAATCAGTGACGCACTCTTCAGAATACTGTGCATCTAGAAATTTTCACTGTGTTTTATGTTCACCATTTCTATTTCATCTACAGTATAGAAATATATGCTTTGTCTTCTATTTTGTACCTGAAAATGTACATACGATCAAGGAGATTGCGTGACGTATTGTAACCGAGACTAGGATGGAAATTGTGCTGGGTTGGAGGGTCGCTCATGCAATTCTCGGCTTCCTGAATTCCCCCAAGTCCACCCCTAATTCCTGCTGTTCTTTCAGACCTTCAAGTTCACCCCCATTTTCTGTATCTGACCTTTTGACCTCTTGACAACCACAAACGAAACAAAAATGACAACTCTGCATTTTTACTGCCCCACAAAATTCAGGTGCCGCAAACGTAAACAAATTTACGGTACGTTCGCAATATACCCGAGGATCATGATGTCACAAAGAAGTGCGTATGATTCAGAATGATTCCCCACCCATGACACATTGTGCTTTAGAACAGGACCCATCATTGATTATTCTGCGGGCATGGATTTTCACAAAACTGTGCAGAAGATGGATGTTCAAACAAATAAGGTAAGAAGGTATCTATACAGGGTTTGACCTCACTGTCAGAGGTCACCACGGGTTCTCTCTAAGTGTAAGAGGGCAACCTCTCTTTCTCTACTCTACATCGTTCGCCCGTGGCCAGGCAAATTTAATTACTTCTGAAACAACAGTGTATGTATCAGGACTGTGCCATCTAAAACTTGGATGGGGAGGTTCGGTTGTGTTTTTCAAGTACAGAGGAACAGAAGCATTGTTTTGGGTGGCTGAGCGGTCAGTTTGTGTGTATGTTTGTCTAATAGTAGGTTGAGAGCATATGGGTGGGGAAAAGATTGACAGGCAAAATGACAGGAGGTAAAAAAAAGTCAGACCCAGGAAATTGGGTGAACTTGAAGGGCACTAGAACTCAAAGTACTTTTGTGACGTTGAAAAATCCCTTTTTTCAATGGAAAAGGTGTTGTGTAAATATAGTGATCAAGTTATGAAAAAATATTCAATGTGCCAGAGGCCTTCTAGATGAAACAACCCATAAAATTTTCCTTTTTCTGCAAAACAATAACTATTTCATCAACTATTATGATGGGTTTAAACTGTACATAATACCTGTGCAAAAAAGAAATTTGAATTGATTCAAAGTACTCGAATTATGAATTATATAACTTTTATTTTTGGACCACAAGTCCATGCGACCTGAAAATGCTTTACTTTGGCCCAGAGAAAATGTGTGCGTCTTGCAATGATAACACGGATTTTACTGGATATCTTCATTGGCGGAAAAATCTATGGCGCAGAAGTGAAATGACCCTTTTGAAGGACAAAGACAAGCCCTGAATACTACTCCGGAACGGTGCATCGTGGGCTGAATATTTCTTCTTATTCTTTGTCGTCACTTGCGGTCAAGTGCTTGTTACTAGCCTGATTCAGGCTTCTATTTGACCAATCTCTACTCTTTCCTGCCTACTTCCAAAGCCTGGTAGAGGCTACCAGTCGGGGCAAAGGCCACCAAATGGTGCATGCCCAGAGGGCCCAGTCTGAGACCCCTTTGAGTGAGTGCAGCCAAACCAACTGAAAAAGCCTTTTTCTTGGTATGTGTGGATAAATGCTGGCATTTTCCAGCTGGAGAGTTATTTCTATTTCTATTAACTTGAAAAACTGGCTGTTAGGGTTGTTTTGGCTGCTTGGTAGGTTCTAAAACTAATCCCATCTTCTTGTCTTTTGGTGGTCTTCAAGGGGGTCAGAGGTCATGCTGCCAGTGTTTGCATTTGCCGGTGCCAGGTATTGCTGGTCAAAAAGTGAAATTTTTGGCCTAAATGGACAATTTGGAAGTTGGACTACCCTGGTAATATGTGTTTGCAATAGTTGAACACTCAAGTAGGTGATTGTTGACAGCTCAGTTCTTAGATGTTTTCCATATATTCCAATAGGGGCTGGAATTAGTGGGCTGTGCCCTGTCAGTTTGTACCTCTATGAAAAAGTGAGGTAATATATGTTTTTGGTCAGTCTGTCTGATTGTTTTCCTTAGATAATGTACTTGACAGACTCTGTACAAGCTATTTGTAAAACAAACATCAATTAGTATTTTGTGATGCTTCGTTATCTAGCCCCTCCCCCTTTTTCCTTGCAAAAAAACATTGACTTCCCTCACTCAGTAACTGTAAGAAACGGCTGATGTCTTTAACAATTACAACTATTTAACTACTTTTCACAGTTGATACACAAGTTGTTTTGATGTTGACGTCAAATATTAGACATTGCCAGGGACTGAGGTTTTGGAGTTTGTTTGTTGCAAACAAACAAGTGACATTTCACACATGTCTGCTAATCTGTCCTGACAACTTTGTTAATCACCACCTCATTTAACAATTTCCTTCTTCAGCATAGGACAGGGGACTTCCAAACCTCCCAAGAAAACAACAGGAATTCAGAGGTTTCAGGAGTTAAAAGGAAAGTATTTTGGGTTTCCTGAATTTGTTGGAACAACTGAGGATTATCTTTTATAAAGATTAGTTGTCCTGGGTAGTATCAGTAAGATGGTATTTTAGACTTTTCAAACTAAAGTTCAATAACCAAGCATTTCGGGTGTTGTTCTAACACATCATTTTCACTGATGAAGGGCATTGGAACAATACCTGAAACGTTTGGTTATTAAACTTTTATCCAGTTTGAAAAGTCTAAAATACTATCTAACTGAGGATATTGTATGACTAGGACAGCAACTGTGCAGAGTTGGGGAGTTCCTAGGTTTCTTCAACCTCAAGTTCAACCCATATCCTGTGTCTGACCTTTGTGACCACCTATCATTCTGTCTGTCAATCTTCCCCCCACTCGACTCATTCCATCATTTTTACCTCCTAGATCCGAACAAAATTTAACTGGTACAAGGATGCATCTCAGGTTATTTCAAAACATGTTACCATCAAACTTTTGGATCAAACTAAAGGAAAAAGTGTTACACAGACATCCCGCCAAACTTCATCTGACAACTAAACAGCCCAAACCACAACAATAATCTGCTGGTGATGAATAATTCCTACAGGAAGCAGACAGAGCCTGACTCATTTGCGTGAGCAACTCAATACCAGCGGTGTTATGATGTTGGACCAGGCCTGATAATACAGGGCTGGAAATACCAATACATGTACCACCTGTACATGTATATGCAGTTAAAACAGGTAAAATTGGAGCTGTGCAGGTATTTCTGTTGTCTACCTATGCTTGCATCTAACCTGTACTCAGGGCCATGACAAAACCAGCCCCAAACACTTGGGGGACATATAACCAGCAATGGTTAAAAACTGCCTAGTATTCTTCAAAATAGGTTTGGTTGTTTTTTTAATGCCCATGATCATTAAAGACAGCAGAAAACTCAGTAAAATTAAAAATGATGGTTCTAGTACTCAACTTCTAGTAACATTACTTTCAATTTCTATGAACTGACAGTCAAAGAAACTGTAGTGCTGGTAAAACTAGTCTGGTCCATTTAATGTTGAATGTTGCCTACACCAGTTTTGAATAAGTGCAGATATGCAGAAAACAGAATTTCAAGCCCTCAGCTTGATGGAATATCTCCTGGGCTTATCATTCCCATAGTCAGACTATTCCTGCAATTATAAGTTTGGCTGGCAGCCTGTTATGTCAGAATACATCATTATCATTCCTGTGAAGTGGACACCTTTAGGAATGGATACCACTGATTAGAATCAAAACTGGAGACTTGCCAAAGTTTTATCCTGCTCAGTAAGTGTGTTAAAGTTAATTGTCCTGCCCCTAGCTTTGTATGTAAAGAAGTTATAACTAGCTATAGCATAATGATGGAATAACATTTAGGTTCATCTGGACTACATTTTTACCAATGCCAGATAGGGCTGTGTCTGTGTACATAAAGATTTTCAGATTTAGGTAATGCGGACAAGCATTACTGTGGTATTTCTAGAGACATTACTAGCATTGCAATGGAATAACATCAACCTTTTTAGCAATGCCAGACAGTAAAATTCCCTTACACACCCTTTAAGACTTGAAAATCTACTTTTTTAACTATTTGCCTGACAGAAAAATCCCCCTACACACTCTCAAATACTTTGAAAATCTACATTTTCACCATTGCCCGATAGAAACATACCCCTACATACCTTCCAAGGATTTATACACCTACATTTTTTACTACTACACAACACCAAAATCCCTCTACACACCCTCCTAGCCTTTGACGACATCAGACAGTGCATGTACATGTTGTAGTTGAAATTCTGACCCATTCCTTTGAGGACAGGGGCTTCCAACGATGGCCTTCTGAGGTTTGTTCAAGGACAGAACCTTCTGTCATAAAACCCCAACAATCCAAGCCGCAATTATGCCTTCCTAAACTCGTCTTTAACGGGCTATTATGACTTTACGCTCTGGTCATAAGACTTTACAGTTAGTGCCAAAACGTGAATCTTGGGTTTATGAATCTTTTGGGTGGAACTCATCCTTTTCACTGATGGGCATGGTTTATTACATTTCATTCATGGATGCCTTTGAGTCATTCAAAGCAAGCATTGAAAGGGTTTATTCGGTAAGAATCACTGCATAGTAACTTAGGCTGCAAAAGAGAAGCTCTATCTTGATCAAAGTCTCTTCTTCTTGTGTCATCTTCATCTGAAGTGACACATGAATTGATGCTATTTCCAGTAGTTACTAGTGGTATTCAGCTTTGCTACGGATTGCGTATTCACCCAAACATACAGCATAATCTCTGAGACCTTCACCTCCTGTCATTCTGCCTGTCAATCTACCCACGTGCTGTCAACCTACTCTACATTTAAGCCACAGCTAAGCCACCCAAAAACGATACTTCCGTACCTGGAAGTAAAGATAGCCACCGATGTCAGGCAACATGGACACAAGTTGACAAGGAAGCTATTTGGATTGAGCCGAGCCATTTCCCTGTGGGTAGAATTATTTATGACAAGCCCCTCGGCAATGCTTTTACCTCTTTCATGCCGGCTCCTCCAACCAACCTGATTAAAATTCAAGGACCTGCAGCTTATTACCCAGGACTTGAACAGGAAATTTCCAGGCTCGTGACCAATCCACTATGCTGTATTATTCTGAACACTGCACTGGGGCTAAGGACTTCTATGACTGTAAATCACATTGTATCTGTAACATTAGAAATTTGAAATTTCAAACTTCTGTGAAATATCTTTGGGTTTTTGTGACCTTCAAGTTAACAGACCTTCAGGTAGTATTTTGGGTTTTAGTGAAAGTATTAGAACAGTAGTATAAAGTGGATTGTATTATGTAATTCAATTGGGTATTGCATCCCTTCCTGAATTCCTCCACATACCACCCAATTACCCTACACCCAGTGAACGCCTTCCGACCTGACATCTCTTTCCATCTACTGTCAAAATCACCTCCCACCCACCATGCAATTAAGCAATTAGGCATGACCAAGAGACACAAACCCACAACTCAGCCACCCAAAACAATAATATTATATATAATAATTATTATTTTATTGCAAATTCATGCCCAAGGGCTAATTGCAAGTTCAGAAAAAAGCCTTTGGTATAAGGCAACTACTTCTATACCTGGAAGTAAAAAAAAAAGATTTTCTTTCTTACCAGCTATCATCTCAGGGGCCTTAAGTAATGGTTATCATCATATTCCACTTAAATAATCCATCGGCCCAAACTGACTTGGATCTGCCAATACATGTATAACAGCAGAGGAAGATTAATTATCATACAGGATAGCAAGAAAAGAAATATCACTCCCTGGAGAGACCTGGGGGACGTTACTGCAGCTGGGTATTTGCAATCAGATCTACATTTGTGATCAGAGTCAGGGGCAAATAATTACTGTGTTCAGAAAAACTTAGGCTGGAATTATCATCAGGATTTCTGGAGAAAAAATTGATACCAGGAAAAGAAAATTAATGCCTTGATGTAGGACTAGATTTGAAGTGGTGTTTTTGGGCATCAGAAGTTTGATTATCACACAATATACTGAGATGTATGTTTCAGGGGATTGAGGCATCATGTAGTTAGACTCAAAGATGGCTTTTACAGAATCAGCATTTGTTTCAGGAACTGTTAACTCCTACAACATTTGGTTATGGTAACAAAAATGTATTACAACAATAATAGGAAAATATCTGTACAAATACATGTACTACATTTTGCTATCATTGCTTATCTTAGAATAACACATTTTATCTGACAAAAAGTCATACACAAGTGCTTGTCCTACAAAGAATTAAAGGCATTAACAGGTAGAAACTTTGTGTCACATTTATGTATTATGGATAACTTTCCTATTATATACATAATGACTTAAGAGAGGAAGTTCAAGGCTGTAGTTAACAATTCCAGGCATGTCCTGTAATATTTCCGTAGACTTGACTTCAATTTACACAGCAGAGCCGCTTCACATGACAGGCATGGCTGCCTGAGCCTTCTTATTGGCACAGAACCTGGACCATGAATTCTGCACTTGTCAACATGACATGCTCAAATTAGACTCAGCAAGGAACAACTTTTATGACTTGTACTGTAGATTTACAAGGTACAGCAATGTTTCTTAAAATAGAAGAATAGTTTTATCTTCAAGTATAGTAACTGTTAACATAAAGGATATATAAATATATGATGCCTTGCGTTTGTAGCATACTTGAAACTATACTATCAGTAAGTAACAGTACAGAAATTCCGTTGTAAAACAACCAAAAAATACATATGGAAAGTGCTGACTATCAGATTCTTGACTAAAAGCAAGTCTTTTCATGAGAACTTATCTACATACAAATCTGTTTTAAATTAAAATCTCTCTTTAATGTCGTGGACCCTTACAGCTTTAATTTGGAAAACTACAATACTGGTAGTAATACTTTAATCCTCCTTTATTAATTTGATCCTAACCATTATCTGATGAGTGGGCAGAAAGTACCTTACAGCAGAATTGTAAGAGGGCCTGCATGGGGGGGTAGTGATTATGAAAATTAAGCAAAATTTTTGCCGCCAATTACGACTAGATTTGTGGCTAATGTGCAATTACGAATTACGTTGATTTTTGGGGAGGCTGCCAACGGATTACGAAGACTAAAACGGTCCGATTACGCCTTACGAAAAAGGGCATGCAGGCCTCCTTGTAACCAAACTCTCACTATCGCCCCCCTCCCCCTTCTCCATATGCTAGCAGTGTCTGAAGAGATAAGGACGTCCAATATCGCGCAGGAGTATTACCCTCTAGCCCAGGAAGATTTATTGGATTTCACACATCATATTGCGATACGGGCAGGCAAGTAATTTTCTCGCTCTTCTGAGGAGAGCATGCATCAACAATCGGCTGAAATTCGAAGCAGAAATTCGCATCTTCGGGAACTGCTCTCATGCGGAAGAGAGACGTGATATGAAAGTGAGAAGATAGGATGAGGGGGCTAAGACGTGGCTTTGGCTTAAGACAGCCAAGTATTATGACGAAGCCTGTGGAAGAAAATTACATTTCTGTAAATTGTGAAATTTGCAGTGCTTTTATTTTGCAGAAAGAAAGTTCAGAGATAAAACAATTCTGTAGCATATTAGCCACACAAGGAAGACATACTTGCGATGTCATGAATTTGTAAGGGAGTGGTTACCAGGAAAATAAAATCAGTGCAGAAGTTTCAAGATTAATTGTATTGCACTAGTTACATACTTAAAACTGTAAAATATATACCATATATTCCACTGCAAATATACTTTTTATCTTCAGTTCTATCTCAACATATGATATATTGTACATAATAAGATACACCTATAGGTCACAAAAAAAACAACATCTATGCTCGTTGGAAATTTTTGAAAATGCCATAGCATACCACTCAATCACTTATCTTAAGTACAGGTCAAAGTACAGAATGCCTGAACCAGGTGTGCAGAAGCAATTAAGTTGGGCATTTAATATGTTGACTGTCCTGTCTAGTTTACAAACATAACTTATCAAAGCCAAGTGAAATTAAACAGACATAGCAATTCTATAAATGACCTAGTGGTCTAGAGGTTTATATTACTCAAAATAGAAACAGCCATTTAAAACTTCAAAAAGCAGCCACCATGGAGCCCACATTTACGTCTTTCCAAGACCTACCCACATACCAAACATCATCACAATCCATCCAGGACTTTAGCTGACCACAAATATGCAGAAACACACACAAACACAGACTGACAAAAAACCATAGCACCAACATAAATGAATGCATTTACCACTAATAAGTAATACATGCCAAAGCCATAAAACCGACTGTCAATGACTGATTAAATGTTGCCAAAAAAAATGTTTGCACACGTGGAGACCACTTTGTCAGCAAGCAGGCAGGTCAGTTTATGGGGGCAGGTAAATATTTGCTGTTGAAACCAACAAGTGCTGATATGAGAGGATTTAGGAATGCTCAGACATGTTCAGAGGCACATCTGATGCATTCTGGAGGGCCTGCAAGGGGGGGTCCCGACAACGCTCTACGCTGAATTCAGAAACCTCTCGATTACGCTTTACGATAAATTCCAAGTGGCTACAACGCATTACGTACAATAAAACGGCGAATACGTTCTACTCAAAATACGAAAAGCTCTACGTCTACGCTCTACGTAGAATTAAAACGGCCGATTACGCTCTACGGAAAAGGGCTTGCGGGCACCCATTCTGGACTGCATGAGGGAAAATGAGGTTTTTGCTGTGTATCTGTCTCTGTATCTTTATAGCTGGTATAACTGCCCCTTGGCATAACACACCAGCTTTGCACTAAAATTGCAGGCACGCATTTGAAGTTCACTGTTTAAAACAATTCTGTAGTACAATAGAAACAACATATACATGTCATGATATCACACCACAAAAATTAAAAAAACTGTAAAAATAAAAGCATTTACAGTAAACTAAGGTCTTCCTAGCTCTTGACTAATGAACTTGGGACCATTGCTGAAGGTTTTTCAATCTGGCTGATCACACAGATGAGCTGGCAGGCTGGAGCACCTTATCTGCTGTGATGATGTCCATCACCTGCTAGTGGAGGGATGGGGAAAACTGAGCCTGATATCATTATGTTTAATTTGATAATACAAACACCTGCAAGACTTAAAACACATGGATAGAGGGATAGGAACAGAGGGAATAGAAATATAGGGATAGGGGATAGGGAACAGGGATAGAGGGATATTTAGGATACAGGGATGGGAATAGAGGAATAGGGACAGAGAGATAGACAGATAGGGAAAGAATGATAGGGATAGGAGATAGGGAATAGGGATAGAGATAGAGGGATAGGGATAGAGGGATAGAGATAGGCATATATTCTTTTGTGGCAAGGACAGGACTAAAATGTTTTGGAAATCTGAAACCGTTAATGTAGAATAAGTTGGCAACAGGTAGGTTTTTAATGCATAAAACATTCATAATATATAGAATGGCATGTAACATGCAGGTGTGAACATCTACTGTAAATCAATAAACTTTTGCAGTGATGTTATTTTCGCGGCAAGAGGGAAAGGGAGGTGTTTTATATTCATGGTTACAACAATTCTGTAATACAGTAGTCATACAATGAAGACATACATAATTTTATATATAATTGCAGTTTCGTGAATCCTTGGTAGAGAGGTCGAAATGAAAATAAAACCACTGCAAAAATTTCATGAATTACAGTACACAGGTGCAACATAAAGGAACTGCAGTCACAACACAGGTATAGGCCAGGTGGGGACCACACTTTGGTACATGCCAACACATACAGACTGAAATCTGGTCTGTCTACCTGTCTTCCCCATTATCAGCTATCCATCACTCACACTGGGAACAAGCAAGTACCAACGTCATAGCTGTCATTAACAAGTATATCATTCATGAAGGGAGTATAAGAAAATATACAGTTAAACCTGTACAAGAGACCACCTGGCCAATGTGACCTGTGACTCTTTTGGCATCCCCTTTTTTATTTTTCCCCTTGACAATGACACAAGTATTAGGAATCCTGTCTATAATAGTGACCACCTGTCCACATACATTGTAGACTAGATTTTATCAGTCCACGAGGTGGCCATGGTCTTTGGTAGGTTTGACAATATCTACATCAAGCTTCGTTGAACCGGGACGGGGGCCGCTACAAACTTCTGACCTTTGACCCATTGCTCAGTAGCTTAGTGTACAGAACACATACACAATGGCAACCTTGAACTTCAGATAACTAGACTGAAAAATTCCTCCAGGCAATAAATTGTACTGTGTCTAAGAATGAGACTTTTTGTTCACAAGATCACAGAACCCTTTTAGTGCTTGACGTCAAATATAAGCAAACTGCCAGACTGCTATCTCATTCAGACAACCATTAGCTTACAGTTGTCAAAAAGAAACTTTGATATCTCTTTCATGTGGCTGAATAAAAGCTTTCTATTTGGCTTGATATATTTATTATCATTCTGAATGCAACATTAGCAATCATAATGTGACAAGTTATTGGTACTATAAGCGTACATTACTATGTATGTGCAATTGTATGAGCAGGAAGTAAGGTCTTTGATGTGCAAGGCTTTTTTCTAAGAGGATTCTGACATTGCTTAAAGTCACGGGACCCATTTCAGGGCAGCAAACTGGATTTTCTGATCATTTTATCACTGATATCACTGTGGAAACAATTGTATAGTCATACAAGAAAGACATATTCATGTGGTGTCAATTTGAATTCACATTGGAGAATTAAGGGTAAAATATTAAAACAAAACCACCGCAAAAATTTCACATTTTACGGTATCACACAAAAAGTTTGGAACAGTAAGTTAACCACCTTTCCAGCTACCTTTATTTGAAGCACCCTCTAACAAAGAAGTTCCTTGATGGACACTAAAACAGAAAACGTACGAGGCCCACCAGAATTTTATGAGCTGCCGTCCAGCTCTAAATTGGGTACGAGCAATTCAGGAAAGAACGTTGTAAAATCCTCGTCATTATCACAAATTTAACAGTAAAACCCCCACCATTTGGCGTATTAAAACTGCTTTATCAAATGCTAATGTGGATTCTTGATGGGGACTATCTAAAGAGATGGGGCCTGCGGGACTTATGGTACAGCTATCATGCTATTTTATACCTGGGTAATGGGCTAGGAAACCGACCACTGGTCAACTTGACCGACAGTTAAACCACATACACACGAAGGGCTATTAAGTCTCCACGGACGGCCTTGCTAGTAAAGTGACCAATGCTTGAATGTGAGCATTATTACCATACCAAGGGGGAAACCAAAAGTTGATACAGGAATTAAATACAAGATCTGAGAATTTCCAGGTATTATAATTTATAGAATTGCATTCAAGGCATTTTCTTATGAACTCTGGAAATCTTTTGTAGCAGACATGAGTATGTATAAATATACAGAAGTACATCCCAACTTTTGGGCCATTAACATAAAGGAATCAAAATTTATGATAGAACATCAAATCCTGTACTAAAATCTCAAGAAATGAACTCACACAAATAGAAAACATGCTGTGCCTGCAAAAATGGAATAGCCCCAATTCTACAGAACATACATCAGTGATGTCAGCATAAATGGACTAGCCCCAATCCTATAACTGTCCCAGTGAGGATAATAATAATAACAAATGGTTGTATATATCTCTTGGATGGGCCCTAACAACTTACAGTCTCTATATGCATCTATTTTGTTTTACTGTTAAAGGAAAGCCATTAGGAGATGGTGGGTGATACAGATGACAAATACCATCATAAAAGGGTTTGGAATAATACGGTAGGATTTGGACTGCAATCGACTGATCCCTACTGTCTATCACTATTAGCTGTTCAACCAATGGGAGAAGGGCAATTAGCGGTTTGACCAATGAGAAAGTAGCTGCATATAGGTCACATATCGGCATTTTCAAAGTTTCCATTTTGCCTTTCTGCATGTTTTGATACAGTTGCGCAAGGGTCTATAATACATGCTTTTCTTTTATTTTACAGGTGGGGATTATTACCCATGCACTGTAATATGTCAAAGGTCAATTCCATTTACAGTGCACTGTAAAGTTTGAAATTTTCAGTATTTTTGTAAGGTGTTGAAAAGCATACACAAGAGGTTTTACCGTACCTTCTGTGCTGAGGCCAGGACTGGAGGTAAACTTTGCCACATCCACGATTTTCACAGCAAACTGCTGTCCGCTCTCTCGATGGATGCATCGTCGTACAACACTGAACGGTCCCCTGAAACAGACAAACAAAACCATTACACTTTCAGTTAGTTACATTTCCTTCAAAACTTTTGAGCTGAAACTTTTAAACGCTCAACCAATTAACTCCATAAATATCTACTTACGTTTCCAAGGGATTTTATATTTAACTGTTATCACATTGAAAATTTTATGGCCTGCTAAGCGGTCGATCCATTCAAAAAAAAGTCTAGGGTCAGCAGGTTTTTGCTATGGTCAGTCTGGGACCCGAAAACACAGCAATTTTTTTTCCAAGGCCTTAATAGGGAAATCCTTCACAGACTTTCTACGAACAAACTTCATATACCAACTATCAAAAACATTTACAGCGATTACATTTGTACATTCCATTCACAGTCGATTTGTACCAAGGTAACCACATTTACCTGTTAGCTCCCATAAACGCCTACATTTCTACAACAAGGTTAGATGTCGATACAGTAGTAAATGTCCAAGTGTGTCTGCTACACTATGATAAGACATTTTATTGACAAGACTACCCCCCAGATGGATGTGCTATCTAATAATAAAAACCTGGAGGGAAGGCAGACATCATAAAACAAATGCGTGTAATCGATATATTCAACTCGTAGTTGTACCGTGTAGATGTAAATGTGACCAGACAGTATAATACCAGTAATGTCTTCAACTTCAAGTAACTGTAGATTTTATGACTTTTTTTAATGAAAACTTTGAAAATGTGTGAAAAGGGACATGAATAGAGATAAGATACATTGACATTCTATAGGAAACACAATGTACATGTTAAATACATTTTACATAATTACTCCAAATATCTGCTTGGAGATTAGATAATTAACAAGAAATCAGAGATTTCAGAGTCAGACTTCCTGTGAAGTATTTTGCATATTCATGACCTTAAAGTCCACCCCATTTCCTGTATCTGACCTTTTGACCTATCATCCTGCCTGTCAATCTTCCCCCACCATTGTGCTGTCAACCTACTTACGAGTTCACCCCAGTTCATGTGTTTGACCTTTTGACCCACCATTCTGCCTGTCAATCTTTCCCCACCCAAGTGCAGTCAACCTACTGTACCCAGACAAACATATACACAAACCCATAACTTAGCCACCCAAAACAATACTTCCGCACCCAGTAGTAAAAATCTTAACTGTTCTGGTCACGGAAGGGAAGCTGCAGCCTTAGCACTGATCCCCTGTCTATGCTAATAATGTAACTAATATAACACCAACGGCATACTAGAAAATCCTGGGCTGACCTCGCTGAACTTTCCCCTATCTCACAAACCCAGCCCGGCACTAAAAGATGTCAAATTTTTTAACAACCCAGATAAGAGAGATGAGATGGCTACTCATCACCTCAAAGTGTCAACTGATGGGACCGCTCATCCTTAGAACTTTAACCCCAAAACCGTCACCTGAGCTTATCTTACGGCAGTGTATGACTCCAGTGAGAGAAACTAAATAGGGTACCCGCCAATTGGTGACAATTTGCCAAGACCTACACTGTAAGGTAGTGTACTCAGTATGTTACACTGTGGGACTATATAACTTGGAATAGATGGTCACATTTTGGCTGATAACACTGGGACGTTATGAAAAGAAGATGGAGAGAAATGGGCCAAAATGGTTTGGAAAAAAATGGTTTGCCATTGAGAACAGAATTTCTCAAATATAGCAAGGTAAAAATATGTTACGGCTGTCAAAAATTACACTCTTGTACTGACAATATGCAAATGGTGATTATCAAAAGATACTTTTTTGGGATTATACTAAATATTTTTGCATACCACAGTCATTAGACTGATACCAGAGACATTGCTTTTCGTTTAATACCAATAACTTAATGTATAACTGGTAATTATCTAAAGATAATGAATTTAAATATACACTTCCCAGTCTTGTACTAAATATTTTCCATACCACAGTCCAAAGACTGATATCAAAGACATCGCTCTTCATTTATACCAATAACGCAATGTGTAACTCGGGTATTTATCTAAAGATACCGGTAATGCATAATCTTATCATAATATACACTTTCCAGTCTTGTACTAAATATTTCCTATCCCACAGTCCGTAGACTGATACCAGAGACATCACTTTAATACCAATAACGTCAGTGATTTCTCTCTTGCGTAGTTTTAGACCATGAATGATCAATATCGTACGGCGGTGTAATTTCTGCTGGCATTTCCGTCGTGATCCCGCCCAATCATGACAGACCCCCTCTCACAGATAACGGCCGGGCAACCGATGGGTTTTTGTCCTCGCGGGAATCGGATTTTTGTCCGAGATCACCTGACCACACCATTAATATTTCACTACCTGCAACGGCAAGGACTTTACGAGCGACTCGACTTCGGTGGAATAATTCCCGACATAATTTCGCTCTCCCGGCGCCGTAAATAGAAAGGCACGCAAAGACAGTAAAAAACCGGGAGAATTTCAGTGGCCGTTTTACTTTGACGAGCTGTTTATGGTTATTAATAAACCATGGTTCTATCTGATCGCATTACTCAAAATGATCTTTTCACCCCCTGGCTACACTTTATAATGCAACAAAATTTGACATAGATCACAAAATATTGAATGTACTAATAAATCTTGGTGTATCTACCCTCAATTTTGGAGGTCATATAACCCAATAACCATAAGATAGCCTTCGGCAAATTGGTATCTAAGTACGTAATTCAGCTGGAATTCCAGTTTGGCCATGACCTTGTGCTTTGGGTCTTTTGACCTTCAAATCTGGTTGGCAAATTTAAAGATATTCAAATGAGTCTAGACAAAGCAGCAGACCGATTAACCTATATACAGTAGTAAAATGTTTTTGCAGGGCAAACATGTTACAGAATCTAACAGCAGTCAGTACTTTAAAATTGTCAGGGTATTCAAAAGCATGTACATTTTCTATGTCATGTAAGAACAATGCATACATGTAATAGCTAGGTACAATAAAAACATAACAACCCCTTTTAAAAGAACCCCCAAATAAATGCAGCTACAAAGACTGTTCCTGAGTCATGGTAGATAGAGGTTTTATGGTCCATAAAATCCACATTATTACCGGAGGATTTCTAAGACCTTGTCGAAAACACGCTTAAGTTTTACAATGGGGTGTCCATAATCAACAACACGGGGCGTAAAATGGAACATAAATATTACTGTGAGCAAATAAATTGCTGGGATACCCTGACATCATTGCACCTGGTATTTTTATGGAAAAGCAGTAACCATTTTACTTAAAAAGACTATTTCAACCGTAATCTCTGATTCATAATATGAATCAGATATATGTATACTAGAAATTGAATGGTGCAATTGTATAAGTATTACAATTTTTTTTAGTTTTGATAGAATTTGTCTTTATCAAAATGATTTGGCACTGTCAAATAACAAATGGTAGAAAATACATTTTACTTACATTGAAATTGCAATGTATGAAACAGATCTATCCATCTATCAATCTATCTTTATCTACTAGATTCTAAATCAAATGGTATAATTTTGTATTTGACTCGTAACTTTGAGTTCTGATAGCATTTTTATTTACCAATAATTATTCCAAACTGTAGAAAACCCTCTATTATGAAAATAATCGATGCTTAAGTCAATAATCAATGTTACATCCTCGTCCTCACAGTTGTAAAAGACCGTGCTGGATTTGAAAACAGAAATCCTCCGGGGGGGAATTGATGGGGTCACCGTAAAGCGAGGCCGGGCCATAAATCGCGTCGGTTGGGAGAATTATCGGGATTCTGATTTGCAACACAACGGAACGGGGCGGCCTGTTCCCGCGAGAAATCCGCGAAATAAACACAGTAAATACTCCTTATTGGAAAAGTCATTAACGTGGCATCCCCGCGCCTGGTTTCCACGCCATCAGATGGTACATACGGCGTCCACACGATACGGGGAGACCCGGAATCGAAGCGGGGTTTTTGCAAGCAGGGCAGTAATGTCCTTGTTATGGTTGTGCGCGGGTCTGGGGTAAGCTGTTTTATTTATGAAGCTTGCTGGGGTCACTCGCGGGAAAACGCACAGCTGCGATCACTGTGGTTGGACGCACCGTCACAGGACGGTCAGGCAGCTAACATATGCGCTGTACATAAGGCATATATACATAAGATCCAACTTATACAATACAAATTAACAAAGTAAAACTTGCATGAGGACACTTTTATTTTCAATGTTAATGTTAGAAAACCAATTGTACAAATGTTGATCAGCTCGAAAAATTCCACCCAAAAAAAGGCAGAGAACATTTGCCCTGTATCAGTGGTAGAAATACTTTTTTTGCGGTGTTCTGCAATATTGTAGAATGTCAACATTTTGGTCTGCGGAAATACCTTCTGCAAATACACACTTAAAAGTCCGGATCTAAACCCTCGGCATATACAAAATTGCATGTTGGCAAACATTTTACATGCAAAAAACACCATTGAACCCTTTCCTGATTTTTTTTTCAGTCTGCAAAATTGCAGGTTACTTAATTTTTCTTCTGCATTATATTGAAAATGTCTCTACAAAATGCAGACTGCAGATGGGTATTTCTGACAATTGCAAGTTGTGTTTATACAGGAAGTTGGATGAAAATGCTCCTGGCAAAATGAAGCAGACTTGGAAGAGGGAAAAATGATGGCTTACTTGATGGTTGAAACATGCGCCGTAAAACTGATCATTAGCCTGCGCGGCTGATGGAGTAGATGCATGATAGGGAGGGTACCGGTCGTGTGTCTTAACGTGAAGCCCGGTAACCGGGGGACGGGCCATCTGTTTCAGGTGACAGTAGCCAATAGGAGGGTATACGGAAACAGGCACGGGGATCAACATGCTTCTTTTCTTTCACATACCTGGACTGGTCTGGTATTTCGAACACTGTACATCTAATGATTGAAACACAGGGCTGAGGCACAGCAGTCAAAATGTTCTTTTCTTGGCATACCTGGACTGGTCCAGCTAACAATTGAAATGACAATAGTAAGGTATAAGGAAACAGGCAAAGGGATCAACATGCTTTTCTTTCACATACTTGCACTGCGACAAGTAAGAATTGAAATCACCTGCGCCAGACAAATTTCACCAACCATTTTTCTTTCTACTTACGTCATACATACATTAACTTAAAGAAAATTCTGTTGAATCTTTGTCAGCAAAGCCAATACAACACATTACGTAAATTTTGTAGATTACTCTGTAAATATGTTTATTGCCATACTTTGTAAAATAAAGTTTATCATTATCATAGGCCAGTGTAGGTTAGGCACATGTAGATATCAGCAATACCTACACAGCTCCAATTAAAGAACTGACTGTTGCAATTAAACAAATTGTACACTAACAACTAACCCTCACCCACACTCTATAATTTCCAGATTTGCCCCTTACAGACTACAGAGCGTAACATATACTTCACCTCCCATCTTCCTAATTGAAATCACAGCAACCTAGGGGACCGCTGAATCAATTATACTTTACAGGGCAATACAATAACCCAGGGAGTTAGAGATGTAATAACTTGTTAATAACTTCTTACATTGGAGACCATATACCCACATGAGGGTTCATTACAAAATAGGTAATAATGTCCATTTTGTATATTTTTACGTCAATGAAACTATAGTAGAGGTACTGTTTTGTGTATGTCTGTCTGTTTGTGTGTCTGTGTGTGTGTGTTTCCGGATATTTGTGGTCATCACAATTTAAGAAGTTCTTGTGATGATATCTGGTATGTGGGTAGGTCATGGTAGGATGATAGTCAGGGTTATTTTTTGGGGCCCCTGGCTGCTTTCCTTTGAATTGCAGTTTTTGTATTTGTTATCTTCAAGATGGCAGATACATGTAGGTATTTGTGTCAGCAAAAAGTGGTGTGGGTTTGGTCCCCCTAGCATCTTGATCTGCAACTACAAGGGCTTTTTTATAAAATGTATGCTCTTGTCAGTCTTGATGATCTTGTCAAAGTACATATAAATGCAATATACAATGTACTGCGGTACCCACTGGTTGCCCCTTCAGCTTAACCCCGTTGATTTACATGCAGTTCCCCACAGACATACCTGATGAATTATCACATGGACTGAAGTCTACCAGAGGGAGGGAGAATGCAGGTTAAGCTATCCATCAGTTTTGGGATTTTTGAAGGGACATAAAAGACACAAGGACAGCTTTTTTGATGTAAGTTTCACTTAAGAAAAATTGATTTTACAGTAGTTCATGTCGCTCCTAGTGTGTATTTATGTTTCTGTTATGTCTTTTATAGATACATTTATATTTTTTGCTACAGCCGATTGGTGTCAAAATGCAAAGAGGAAATACCAAATACTGTCATATAATTTGCAGTGGTTGGCCTAGATTGACATAGCAAACTCTAGATTTTAACGCAATGAAATTCAAGTGCCGTGAATTTAGACGAAGTACTTTTTTTGTCTGATCTAAAAACTAGCAACTTAGCACTTCTGTTTGCTAAGATTTTGTCTACGTTTCCCAATAGGTTTACAGTGTTCGCAAAGAGGCCACTGTTATTCCTATGAAGAAAATGAATACAGTAACCATGTTGAATGCCAGCCAAGCACTTGGGTCAACGAGACGCAAATACAAGTGTTATGACAAAAACACAAGTACTTTGTTTTTCTTTTATGGCTGGCGCTATACCACAGACCACTTGTGCACTCGTATCGTTTTTCGCTACAGTGGAGTGATTGCCCAGCAAATATTCTCACCCAGCTCTCAGTTAATCCAATCTTGGAGCTTCTGTGGGAAGAAAATAATCAGAGGGTAGGAATTCATCTCTTTCAAGGCTGAGAGAGTTACCGTGAATCATGAAACTTTTGCAATGGTTTTATTTAGTAATTTTCAGGGAAAGGAGGTTTTCAGTGTTTGAAGTTCACGTTTGAAACAATTCTGTAGTACGATATACAATACAAAACCCACATTTGCATTCTGTCATGATTTCACATGAAGACACACCGCAAAAACCACGAAAATAAGACCGCAGCAATAGTAATTGCTTTTACAGTATCAAGCAGGCCCTAGCCAGGCAAGATGGAAAATTTCCACAGGGATTTTTGTAGCGATTTGTGATAAAGCTTGGCCATTTCCTTGATTGCTAAGTTATGAACCTCAACTCTTTTTAAAATGGGGGAGTCTGAAGTTGATATATAATAATTGCTGAACAATTTATACATTTGATTTCCTTCACGGACAGGCTGCACTAAGAAAAAAATATATGAACATTTTGTAGTGTCCCAAACATTTTCCTCTAACTTTTACATCCACACCACATGTCTGGACAGTTTATACACTTCTGTGGTGTACACAGCACCGGGAGCGTTAAATTTACTGCATCTACATGTTAACAGAATGACTGCTAGACAATTTGTACATTTAACTTCTTTCAAGAACTTATACCAGGCTGCAAAAAAATCTGTGTATCTTATAGCGTCCCAAACATTTTCCTTTGCCTTTCCATCTACACCAAATGTCTGGACAGTTTATACACTTCTGTGGAATACACAGCACCGGGAGCGTTAAATTTATTGCATCTACATGTTAACAGAATGACTGCTAAACAATTTGTACATTTAACTTCTTTCAAGAAGGCTGCAAAAATTTCCCAAGAAGGTCCCAAACATTTTCCTTTGCCTTTCCATCTACACCACATGTCTGGACAGTTTATACACTTCTGTGGTGTACACAGTGCTTAGAGTGATAAGCAAGGGCGATGGCCTGTTGCCCTGGCAACCCTGTTAGCACAGGTGGGGGTCAAGACAAAGGAGGTCGGAACAATGTGCAAAAGTCGTCTGATTTAAGTGCCAATCATCTGGAAAGGGTGATGGCCAGGGTCTTCTGAGGAGGAGCATTTTCATTTCACGGCTGGACGAGTTTACAGCTTCTATTAGAGCACAGGTCATCACTCAACGCAGCAGGGAGGGGGGAGGGGGGCACACTGGAAAGTCATGGTCTAAAACATGGTCTTGAAGAAACAGGGCTCAAAATGTCACCTGCACATATGCAGGTTAGTGCAGGTAAAATTGGAGCTGTGCAGGCATTTCTGATGTCTACCTGCACCTAACCTTCACTGGTCCATGTACACCTATGATAGTATGAAGCTACTAAAAGAAATACATGGGAATAGTTTCTGAAGACATATTACTAGTATGATCCACAATTCTGGGTGGTGCTGGTAATTTTCAATGTTACCTGCACCAGTGCAGGTATGCAGAAAAAGTATTTTGAGCCCTGTGTAGTAAGCTGTCTTATTTCTGGGTATGATCTATTGTTCAATGTGTAGAGAAAAACAGTTTTGCAGAGACAATCGTGTCCCAAATACCCCCAATACTGTTTAGCCTCACACCATTCTTATTACATGGGGCTAGCAACTGTACTGTAAATCATGATACATTCAGGGTGGTTTTATTTTGGAGTAGAAGGGAAAGGGAGGTGTTTTAAATTTGTTGTTGTAGTACAAACAAGGAGGACATATTCATGGTCTCATGAATTCACGCTGAAGAGGTCACCAAGGAAATTAAAAAAAATAAAACCTGTGCAAAAGTTCAAGTTACAGTACATGACGGTAGAAAATTATGATCGAAGTAAATTTGGCAAGGATCTCAAGCTAAAACTAGCAGAGTATTTCAAAACTCTGATACACATACATTTTGCATATTGCCTACCCTCTCCTCCATATAGATAGCTATTACACATTTATAGCACTACATTATCCAGTAAACCCAAAACATCCAGCCAGTTGCAGCTGGTATATATAACTTGTACATACTGTGCTAGTAACCTGGCCAATATCAGACTTAACCACTGTGGAAACCCCCAATTAGTACCAACAGATCCCAGTGACAGATAGCATCAGTTTATCCTGCACTGGTGCTGCAGCCAACTTGGCTCAAAGTCAAACCCAGGAGGTAGAGGCTAGGCCAACAAACTGGACTGTTTATCCAAGCACACAATGGCCGACCACACAAACATGTCCAAACCATTATCACTGAGAAGTCACAGTGCGTACTTGTATGTAGTTTGTGGCCTGTAAATTACTGTATCATGAAATTTTTGTAGTACTTTTATTTTGTGGAAAAGACAGGTTTTCACTGAGTTTTGAAGTTGAAACAATTCTGATGTACAGTAGGCATACAAGGAAAAAATATTTGCTGTGTCATGAATTTGCAGAGGGTTTTATTTTGTAGAAAAGGTTTTCACTGTATTTTGAAGTTCAAGTTGAAACAATTCTGCACTACAGTAGGCATAAAAGGAAGACAAATTTGCAGTGTTATGAATTTGCAGTAGAGAGGATTTTGACTCTGAAGGAGGATTTGTGTGTTTTATAATGCTACGTGTTGTGTACATCCTGAGATATATAACTACCGATCTTATTAATTGGGATATAAAGGAAAGCCATCATAAACAACACAAAGCTTTCAAACCATGTTATATTCCTGGTTTCATGAAATATCTCCATGTTCCACATTGAATGGCTTCATAAAATATCTTCACATTCCTCTCTTTGACCATCAAATTAATCATCAATATTTTTCACCACTCCTGAAGGCAATTATTCCGCTATATTTCCATCAATCTTTCATATTCTCCGCAATTTCCAATTAAAAACAATAATCTTGTCATCACTCGTTAGTCCTGCGCTGAAATAATTGCCTACAGCGTTTGTGTCCGACTGGTGAGATTTCATTTGTTTCACGATCGCAAACTGTGCATGTGTCGTATAAAATTCAGCTGCCTTGTCACCAAAAAGGCTGTCTAAGTTACTAGCTGGTTTTGTTATGGCTTCTTTGAAAATTTAACAACATCCAATGATCAACAATGACAAACATGACTGTGCTATTAAAAAGATCTCCTTGGAAGGAATTTCAATGACTTGAAAATGCCCTTGCATAACCTTTTGCAACAAATGAAGCTTCCACTATCATTATGTTCTTGCGTAACTTCATAATAGCTTCGTAATTGCTACTAGCTATTCAAGCTTTTGTATGGTGCTACACAGCCAAACCGTATCATAACACTGTAACTCATAAAACTTACACAATGGCTTTATTTTTGCGGTAACCTCTCCATATACATATATACTAGTAAAAAATCCATGATACTGCAAATATGTCTTGCTTGTAATAAAGTTGTATGACTACTGTATTAGTACAGAATCCTTTCAACTGCAAATTTAAAACAGCATGAAAATACCTACTGCAAAATAAAATTACTGCTAAAGTTTCACAATTTACAGTACATGTGAATCTCTAAAGACATGCCTATGCACGTTTTGCCCCTGGCGAAAATCGCTGAGCACACGGAACACCCACCTGTGACCTTGAGACCCTCTGTCAACCCTCACAAGGTAAACAATAGGGTAAAACAATGTCTGGTCTAACAGGTGCAGTAAGTGTGGGATATGTACCTACTTCAGCCTTGATTACTCAGCTAATAGGGGGCGGGTGTGGAGTCTCTCTTTCTGTATCATAAGGTCAGCAGCATAACCTACTTCTGTAGATGAAGGTTAGATGCCGAGTTAGACATCAGAAATACCTGCACAGCTCCAATTTTACCTGCACTAACCTGCATATACCCAGTACATGGACCAGTGCAGGTTAGGTGCAGGTAGACATCAGAAATACCTGCACAGTTTCAATTGTACCTGCACTAACCTGTATATACCCAGTACATGGACCAGTGAAGGTTAGGTACAGGTAGACATCAGAAATATCTGCACAGCTCCAATTTTACCTGCACTAACCTGCATATACCCAGTACATGGACCAGTGCATTTTAGGTGTAGGTAGACATCAGAAATACCTGCACTGCTCCAATTTTACCTGCACTAAGATGCATAATACTATGCATACATGTATGTTATTTCAAGCCCTGCTTACAAATTACAAATTCCATTCAAATATAGTACATCATAGATTGACGATAATGTCATTTTCTCTCGGTCTAATTCACACGTTATGATTATATAGCATAATCTGATTTGTATAGAGAAGGGAATTATATTTTATAGCTTGATACAGCCATTACCCATTTCTGTCAATGTAACTCCTGAACCCAAACAGATCTGTCCTACTTGTGTTCCCTAGCATGACTGATTCAAAATGAAGCCTCTTTGGCACCTAGAGTGCACACATCTGCAGTTTACTGATCTTCAGGAGCAGCAAACTGTTCTCTCCAGCAGACCAACTCCCTTGGCATGTTATCTCTCTATTTGGCCCATTTCTACTCTTTCAAGCCGCCTTCCTGAGCCTGGTAGAGGCTACACAAACCTGACAAATACACTGGAAGACCGAAGTCAGGGATTTCAGACTTCCTAGAATTACATGTACATGTATTTGGTATTTTTGTAACCTTCAACTTCAAGTTCACTGACCCTTTAGAAAGTATTTTTGGGTTTTTGTGACCTTCAAGTTCACTGACCTTCAGGGAAGTATTTTTGGGATTTTTGACCTTCAAGTTCATTGACCTTCATGGAAAATATTTTTGGATTTTTGACCTTCAAGTTCACTGACCTTTGCTTCATGGAAGTATTTTTGGGTTTTTGTGACCTTCAACTTCAAATTCACAGACCACCAGGAAGTGTTATGGGATTTTTCATGATTATATTCGGAACTGTGGAGGGGGTTGTACGATGCAGTTTAATCAGGTGTTAAACTACTTCCTGAATTCCTCCACATACTTCCCACTTACTTACTTCCCCCTAGCATGTGCTGGACCATCTTCAGCCTTGACCTCCCTATCAATCAACTGTCAAAATCACCTCCCGCCCTCCACGCAACCATCACTACTTCCACTTGCAGACACACAACTCAGCCACTTGAAACAATTTATTTCCTGTCACCTAAAGTAAAAATTGTTTTTGGCACAATGCTGCCAAATGTGGCTACGACAGTTGGGACTGATTTGAATCAGTTAAATGTGACAAATTCAACAGGGGAGTATTACATAAGTCTAGCATGCAGTTTTGGGACTCTTTTGGCTGGGTGAAGCCAGATGTGACAGTCTAGTGTCACTAGAGTAACTCATCCGAATCAGCAAAAGGTGAGACATTCATCTGGGAAAATTACACAACTCCAGTAGTTTGGGGTTTCTTGGAATAAATCAACTTAATGTGACAAACGTGCCACCCAGGGAATTACAGAAGTGTGGTGGAAATTGGCTTTTTCTAATGAGGTCTAGCACATAACCATTAGGATGGGAGAAGATATTACATAGGTGTAGGTGTAACAGTTTTGTTACTCCTGTCCTAATGGAGTCTAATTGCTAACCGTTTATGCAGAATTATACACAATACATGTAGAAACATTTAGGCCATAGCAAGTTAACTCCTTGGTGCATAATTTTTTTTTCTGGTTTGAAAAAAACATAACATCCGTGTCCATAATATCACCAGGGTCTATTATATTGCCACCTTGAGAAAAAGTGTGCTTTAAGATATTTTTACTGCAACATACCCTAGGTATGTACATTTGAGGTGTGCAGGAATGCATACCAAAAGTATGTTGCAGTAAAAATATCTTAAAGCACACTGTTTCTCAAGGTGGCGATATTATGGACCCTGGTGATATTATTGACAGGGATGCTACATGTACGATTCAGTTTCTGTATCAAAAACCCAAATGCTCATATTTTGGTACCGATGGTTGAAAAAAGTCTGTCTTCCTAAATAGTTATTAGTAACTTGATACTGTGACAGTTTTAACATTCATCAATGCAATAATTTTATCAAACATTCAAAATTTCAGCAAGCTTCCAAACGTGGAAAGAAACCTACTGAAGTTCTAAACAGACGGCTACTATGTAATGTCTATACCTGTCCATTTAACCACCTCTGATGGTTGTTAGCCTGTTTGTAAGCCACGCCCCCCTTTTAAGAAGTAGGTCAACCAAGCTGAACCCTGGATGACAGGCTTGCATACCACAACCAACTTACTGAGAGATGTGTGTATGTTATGTGCATGTACATGTACATGTCAAAAACTAAAGCTACATCATACATATACAGGCATTTTCTTTAGACATTCAACAAAATATTGTTCAAACTAACTGAACTAGGAATGCCAAAAAACAATTACTGGTACTCAAGTAACTGGATATGATTTGGGAAAATTTCCCACAAGTCTTCCAAAATCATATCCAGTTGCTTGAGTAACTATCTTTTGGCATATTTTATTACCTGGATGTTTAACCTTCACCAACTTAAACTAGGAATGGAATGGTTAGAACTTTTGCCAGACGTGAGCAGCAATATTCAGTCCAGGAATGGAAGGACAGATGCAGAAGACAGCCCTGGGGCTTACATACACACACTAGTCACCCCAGGATCAGACTTCGCCAAAACAGACAGTACACAAGCTCTAACTTGTCAACTGCGGTGGGTCTCTGATAACAGACAGACTATACAGGAATTCTTCACAGTCAACACCTACATGCACAGGGCTCAAAATACTGGGCGCACATATATGCACCTTACTGCAGGTAAAATTGAAGCTGTGCAGGTATTTCTGATGTCTACCTGTACCTAACCTGCACTGGTCCATGTACAGGCTTTATAGATACATGTAGGTGTATGTGGATTTTTATTTGCTATATTGACAGTAACCACCTACGAAATATAAAAGAAATTATGGCACTGGTTTTTAGTATGATCCATACTTCTCAATGTCTGATTGGAACAGGTAAAATTTGTCTGGTGCAGGTAATTTTCTATGTTACCTGCACCAGTGCAGATATGTTGAAAGAAGCAATTTTCACGGTCACTTCTGTATCACAAATTTATCATCACCGCAAACAAATACTTCACCGACATTCCTTCTTCTACACCTGCCGCTACTGCGAATATATAGTTCCGCAAATATGTCAATTTTTTTCAGACCACGAAATTTTGCTGATTTACAGTATTTCGAGCCCTGATGTCGATATCTCATTGCCAGTCTCCTCACATACACAGAGAGACTTCCCTGTGAGATGGGTGAATTATAACCTGACACCACATTCATCAACTACTCTTCCTCATGTCATCACACGGAAGCTAGAATGGCAGTACTGGGCCTGGGGAATATTGTGCAGGGATTTAGAACTGTGCTAGTATGCCTAGGAAAGCCCTACATATGAAGTTCAATGTATCAAGTTCACCACATTTAATAAACAGTAGATGGATGGATATATGGTGCACTAAGTGACAAAGAAGTTGCACTTCAGGCTGTTTTGTGTAATATATACAACATATACACTTGTACATTACAGTATGTCACATAATATATACATTTCATACTGTATTGCACCGTATCACTAAAATTACCACTATAACAGAAATAAAACTGAAATTTGCAAATTTCATAAATATTAGAACTACAGGTCACTGCAAGGGTCTAGCAATTACATTTTAATATTTTTTTATTATATTGAAATACTTGTTAAACAATATTCAAGTCACAGTATTTCTCAATATTTAAGAATGATTGAAAATAAAATATCATCCTCATGTTGTGAAAAAATTGCAGCTTTGATTTATTACTTGCATAGTTTATTTACAATTGACAGGAATTGCCCTTGATTGACGATGCTTCTCTACTAGACTACTCAGAGTAGTGTCTAGGAATATTTGGAATCTGGTGTTGGAATATTTGGGATGTGGTTGGGAATTTTGGGACCTTGCTGTGACTTCCCGAGGGGCGTGTCTCCCGGCAGGACTTACCGCAGTGGGGCGTCGGTCGGCATTTCATCCATGCCATTCCCAGCATTCCACAGCCCCTGACCTGCTAACCCCCACACCGAACATAGCACCAGATTCACCTGTGTAACCATTCAGGTCAGCATGCATTCACAGATGAATCATCAGCAATTCTTCGCACTTCGAGAAGAATTTGGAAGCAAAATTGTAATTTTGCACCATTTTTGGTATCGTTATTCATGCATCTACAAAGATTTTGGCTTAGATTGTCTAATAAATTTGTCATGATTTATTTATTTGCAAGCTCATGCCCGAAGGCTAATTGCAAGGTAACACACAGTACTGTAAATATGTAAAAAATGTCTACTCTGTAGATCTATCTCTTGTTTCTATGCAAAATCACAGTGCTTGAATTCCTTATTAAATTAATAGATTCTATAGCAAATTCATGACTATTTTCTGTGCCAAACTTTCCAAAGGATCCAAAATATCCTTGTGATTTTGACACAAAGATTTGCCCCTCCCTAAAAAATGTTACAAACGGCGCCATTTCAGATTAGTCATTGGGCTACGACTCTAATTCTTCTGTCTCAAACGCAAGACTTTTACAATACTACTGGGAATACTCAGTCTCTGAATCATCAAAAATCTCTGCATCACAATCCCTGTCTGAAAAATATGGGTGACAGGGTTCTCACCAGGATTTTTTCACAGCGTAGGGGTCAGGTATAGAAGGGCAACTTTCTGTGGCGCGAGTCACGCACCGAGTCCCCAAAACATGGGCCTGATATTCTCCCAAAAAAATTTTGTAACTCATATTAACCACTTAAGACACTATTTATTGTTTATTGGGGGACAGATTTTGTTTTCCCTCTGTTATAGCTTCATTCTTTAGTTATATTTTCATTTTTTTAAAGATTAATGAAGCTTCTGCCCCCAAAAACCACCCCTACGCTCAGTACGCTGGTTGAAACACAGTGTAGGGGGCTAAATCACAGCGTAGGGGGTCCAAATCACAGCGTAGGGGGCCCCTACGCTCAAACAGCCTAGTGAGAAATATGGGTGAGCTATCGACCTTCTTATAGATTATGAGATATTGATGAATTGTGGTCTGGACGTTCATATTGGATATGAACGGGTCAGAGGGCAAATATCATAGAAACAGATTTGGACAGCTGTTCAGGTCTATCAATATCAGAGTAGGAAGTACAGTTGTATATTATGAGTTGTTATATTTATTGTAGGTCTAGATGTCATTCGTAATGTATGTTTTCCAGGGCCCCACTATACATGTAAAGCAGTAAAACTAAAATGCTACTGAGATGAATAAAAGTTTTAAACAGAAACAAATTAAATATAAATCCAATGCCGATTGTCTTTATACATTAAAGAATGACATGATAGGGTTATCAAATTTTATCATTTTACAATACAGCTAATCAAGGATATGAAAATTGGTAACAAAAGAAGCCAATGTTGTTGAGTATTATGTTACCATAAATGTTGTAAAATATGTGCATGATTTGGTAATGGTAATACAACATATTTGAACTAAGTTAGTAACATACAAGAAGTCAGTGCTATTGGGACAATGTTAAAAGATACTACATGTAATCAGCTGCATGTAATACTTTTGCCTTTGGGTAACATAGAAATTACACCCACTGAGAATTATACCTATTCCAAACCATTCTAACAATCTACATTTTTCGTAAACCCCAACTCAAATTTTCCACTTCTTTCCCTCATGGAACCAGTCATTAGTCCCATATGGCAACTAATCACCAATAAGTCATCATGTCCCGCCCCCACACTACCCCGGACTAGAGAACAGACTCATTCCCGGGTAATTACTTGACCCTTAACCTATGGGGACTCCAAATGAGGCCTTGTGTGATCCCAGTGGGAGACAACACCAGCCAGTCCGCCTTGTCATACTGTTAATAAGCACTTGGCTCAGGGGCTGTGAACTGTGACAGATTTTAGGTACAGGTACCATACCAGAGGTTTAGATACAGGTACAGAGGTTTAGGTACAGGTACAGGGGTTAGGTACTGTGCAGGTACAGAGGTTTAGATGCAGGTATAGGGGTTTAGATACAGATACAAAGGTTTAGATACAGGTAGACTAAGAGAGGTTTTGATACAGGTACAGAGGTTTAGATATTGGGTACAGGGATTTTGATACAGGTACAGAGGTTTAGATACAGGTACAGGGATTTTGATTCAGGTACAGTGGTTTAGAAACAGGTACGGAGGTTTAGGTACAGGTTTGGCCAATCATCAGTGAGTTGTACATGTAGCCAACTGTCTTTTTTAGCACAAAACTGTTGAATTAGCAGAATTAGTAACTGGTCTCTATATTGTCTTCAATCATAATTATGAAGACAAAATAGAGTAAATACTGAGTCCAATATGTTACATATGGTTCTTAAATTTCCATAGCGACATCTCCTCTAAAACAATGCATTATGGTAAGATAAAATCACTTACATATACATATTGTCTATTGTCTCCAGGGCTTAGATTTGCATTTAATCCCTTTAATCACTTCTTTGTTGTCTGTGACAATGCCTTCTCTTTTATATACTGCAGTATACAAACAAGTAAACCTTCTAGTAATTCTTCTTTTTGGCCATATGGGGCCATTGTTTTGTATTGTCCAATTCGACAACAGATGTATTAGGTACTTAATTTGAGTTCAAAGACACACATAGAAAAGTCTCTAGTCTAAGAAAAGAAAAAAATTCAAGCTACATTTCAACCACCTGTCAAAAAACAATCTTGGCATCTACAGTTCCTGACAAAAAACTAAAAGACGTACAGTCAAACCTGTAGTGTACAAGTGATCACCTCTACATAAAGGCCGCATGGCCAATTTGTCTACTTTTTGGTGGTCCCTTAGATGATTTTTCCCATTGACACAAGCATTAAAAGCTATCTACAATGACCACCTGTCCACATAGACCAGATTTTATCAGTCCCCTGAGTGGTCCTCTTGGGCAGCTTTGACTGAGCTTGTGTGACCAAAAACAGTTTCAAATTCAAATGACATGCTACTTATATGTGCAATCAAAATTAGATTTTTCTTTCCAGAAAAAGAAATATCAAGTCTTTTAGACGTTTTTAAAGCACATGTAATGCAAACAGAAAATACTGAGACTCAAAAACATCAGAGGTTCTAAAATTTCATCCAGTTTGTTTGGGTTTCAACAAAGGAAGAAAAGGTTGTAAAGTCGGAAAAGCACCCAGTAATCATAGTAAAAACACACAAGCTTAACCCTCATATCCCGAGAGATCACACATAACAATCAACCTCCCAAGGGGGGTTTGTTGCCATGCCAAGGATAGGTAAACCCTGATCCTTGATCTGAAAAAAAAATGTTCAAAACAAACAGAGTTTCCACCCTGAAAAGTCCAGGAAAATCGCTGCTAATCCCTGATAACCGATCCTTCAGATATGAAGTATCATCTTGTGGGTGTGCCTCATGCACTGCTTTAAGGCCGCATTAGTATCATAATTAGTTTTTTAATCTGTACATAATGACATTTGATAATTTTTGTACATAATCAATTCTGTGTATAACTTTTACCAAATTGTATATTTCATGCCTACTGATTTTTGATGTCTTATGTCTAATGTTTATTGTTTGACTTGGTTCCGTATTGTTTTGTATCATCATTTCAGGTTTGGGAGGACAACTTGTAAAGGCGTTGATACACCTGTTTTGTCCTCCCTTCCACTTGTTTTTGCATGTGGTAAATTCAAATAAAGAAATAAAGAAGTGATTTGTCTTCACCCTCCTGTCACCTCAGCATCCTCCCTGGCACTAATCCAAGGTTTCATAAGCTGACCAATCACAGACCCAATGCCCCGTAATCTCTCACTCTACCACCATATCCCCCAAGGCTCGCGCTCCAAACGCAGAGGAACTACGAACGAACAACACCAACGTTCTTCTCCACAGCTGTAAAAGACTGTGTGATTTAACGATGTTTCTTTTACTTTAGGTACATAGTAGAAAAAACAGGTAGCAGGAATCTTGCTGTTTATCTGGAGGAAAATTTATGGCACCTGTGTGCAACCTTGTCTGTCCAGATGTGGTTTTGCGAGAAGAGAATATTATCTTTATAGACCTCCCCACACCTCACTGACATCAGCGTTTTCCCTACTGCTAGCTTGGTGGGAAATTAAATAAGAGCACCTCTTTCTAATACTAATAGTAGGTGAGAAAACAATTTGCAGGCCACCACAGAGGCAGTAAGGATGAAGACACCACATCCACCATCACAGGTCTGTCTCTGCACTGATTACCAAGAAATTGGCCATTTTCACACAAATGAAGCGACAGAGTTTCCATTATTCATGGCGGGTGGAGGGAGGCCGGGCTAGCAGGTAGAACCAGTAGGATTCCTGTTGTGTTGGATCACGCACTGCACCCTCCCGTGGTGATTAATGATCGGTCCCCTGGGTTATGTCCCTCACGCCCTCCCAACAAAACAAACGCAGGATTTTCTGATGTTGTGTCAGTTTCATAAACACGACGTCAGTTTCAATTTCAAAAACATAATTTCGTCAAGTTACGTGTACGGCTTCGTATCATCTACACGGTTCTTTCTATGCCACTATTTTACTCTATTTAATAATTTGACAAACCATTTCTAAACCGAATAAACTCGCAATGTTATCTTGAAATATGATGTAAGTTATGTTTTTCGTACCAAATTCATGTCGGAAGTAAATTGGGGTTTGGACTTCCATGTAGTATGTCGGAAAGGTATTATTTTGCAGAGGTTTCAATATACGAGGGATAGGGCAACGTTAAGGTGTCTACAAGATATGGGTGTGGGACTTGAGGAACTCGTCTTCAGTCTTGAGTAAACAAGAAGGAAAAATCGCCACTCACCTTCCGATGATCTCACACAGTTCGTACACGTCTTCGAACAAAACTTCGTCGTCCGCCATCTTGGGGAGGGGTGGTGTTTTTTCCGCGTCTCAGCAAAAAACAAACAAACAATCAACCCTTCTTCCGGCGCGAGTAATCCAGTCTGGCCGAGAAAGCCGCTGTCTTGGCAAGATTTTCGGAGAATTTCAGACCAGTCGATGTCCCGGCGTCGTTTCGCGAATATCCAAGTAGCAGCGGGGAGCTCCGCTCTGGTTGAGTGCACTCTGACCCAGCTGGCTTTTTTGATGACACCACAAAAAGCAGCGACGCACGAAAACCTACAGGAAGGAATTCAGCCTTTCAACTATCGAACAAACGCAATCTGCAGCCACAGGCGACCCTTGGCGAGCCAACATGAGAGTTGTACACGAAGTGGCTCCACAGAAGGGCACCAACATCACGCCATCTTGAAATTCGACAACTCCAAATTGGGCGTGGACTGAGCATGCTCCATACCTGGGAGGATGGGCTGCAGTTCCCACAAGAGTCGGCAGGAGCGCTCGTAGGATTTTTGGAGGTGCAAGAAATCAACTTTTATATTTGTGAGGCATTCTCAACAATTTTGCTTCGCGACTTGCGACTATTAGACCTTTTAAATATTAAATGATCATGTCATAATTAAGAAGTAGAAAGATTCGTGTAAGTTTGTCTCCTTTATATTGATGACAACTTTAATAAAGTTTAATATCACATAATAATCAACATTTTCATTCTGGCACAAGACACTTGGTACACAGTGTAATACACATTATAAATTGTCATTTCATATCTTGCTACTACATCAGGCAAGATATA
Organism: Branchiostoma belcheri; assembly: GCF_001625305.1. NCBI lineage: Eukaryota > Metazoa > Chordata > Leptocardii > Amphioxiformes > Branchiostomatidae > Branchiostoma > Branchiostoma belcheri. The sequence continues at coordinate 1,439,220 of NW_017804376.1, forward strand.
ATACCAAAGGTCTCTTGACTTATTGTACAACTTTTGTACTCTAAATGAAACCAAGACAAAACCAGCATCATAATACCATTTGTGTATATTGGTTAGCTGCATGATAAATCTATAATCTATATACATATTTATATATATATATATAAATTGACACATGCACATACAGGAATTGGTTTACATAGTAGGTTTACTGCAAATCTTTATCCCTCATTTCATAACTAGTGCGTGTGTGTAGTGTAATCTCCAAGCAAATCTTTTGGTAGCTGCAAGACTGTAGCAAATTGGCAAGAGAGTATCCCATATGGCACCTGAGTGGGGAAAAGCCTGATAGAAATTATTAAAAACATGTCAAAAATAAGCAGAAACTCAAACCCTCTTGGAGAGTACAAATAATGTACATGTATGTAACGTTAAACGTTGATGTATATAACTCAAAACTTGGCTACTTTTTTCGCTGGGTTGGTTTGACAGAAAGTTTTCAACTTCAAAGGTTCTTCTTCAGATATGAGATGTAGTTCTGCACAGCTGTTTCTGCTACCTCATTCACATCATTCTGAGGTAAAAAGCCGTGAAAGGCCCGTTCATAATGATCGTGTTCCACCCTTACCCCGGCCTTCCGAAGTCTGGTGGCGTACATCACTCCATCATCCCTCAAAACATCGTACTCACACGTCATCACAAACGTTGGTGGGAGATCTTTCAGATCATCGTCATCTGCCATCAACGGGGCAAAACGTGGGTCCAGAATTGTCGCTATGTTCGGAATCTCGGGAAATTTTATACTTTCTTTCTTTACGGGTGTAACGACCTTTGGCCGCAGGTTGGGTCGTACCATTTTGTGATCCACGTACCCGGCATACTGAGATTTCTTTAGCTGCTCACTTGTGTGGTTGTTGGCTCCGAACACTTCTTTAAAGGATGAGTCATTGTTTAGATACCACAGCCAATATGATATCATCTTTTCTTTACTCAGAGTGTTAAGATGACCATGGTCGATGTAGGAAGGTGTGTTAAAGTCTAGAGCCTGCAGAGCTGGGTAGATGAGTGCCTGTGTCTTTAACTTTGGGAGACCCTTTTCTTTAGCGAGTGCGAGAGTGACTGCTGCGGCGAGGTTACCGCCAGAACTGTCCCCACTGATGCCGACACGTGTGCGATCTACGTTGTACAGCTCCGCGTTTTGGAGGAAGAACTTTGTAGCAGCAACGCAGTCGTCAAACGCAGCCGGAAACACATGTTCTGGAGCAAGTCGGTACCTGTGAAGGTTGCAAAATTGAATGTTAATAGTTTTATATTATTTTCTACCACAAGATAAAATTTTGTCTACTGTGACAGTTGCATGCAATGGTGGATAAAATACAGTAAGGTCTTCATACAGTAAGGTACTCACTCCACAGACACAACCACAATCCCCAACTCTTTGGCAACACGAGCCGTCAGCTCATCAAAGACATCTGTGAACAAATTGAGATTCATTTGAGTGATACACAATGTTTATTAAATGAACTGGAACAAAAAAAATACACTTTCATCACAACAATCATTTAAAAGTTCACTTACTTTAACAAGCAGTTGATTGCGCATTTATATATACATGTATTTAGTTTTGTTTTCTTTTACTGTTTATATACTGAGTGACATTACAAACTTATATTATATCTTTTCAAGAAATCTACATGATCTCAGTGGGGAGTATACTTAAAGTTAACACAACTGGCAGTCAAGTTCAAACCAATAACATATTGGCTTACCAACACTCAGCATAATCCAGCCCCCTCCATGGATGTACACCAGACCTGGCACTTTGGCTCCGCTCTTTGCCACTGACACGGGTTCGTACACACGTACTCTGACCCTGTTAAACATGGTATCTCTACAGTCCAGACCCTCACGGTAAGATGTCCCTTTTACTCTCTGGGCAGCACCTATCAGTGAACCGAGGATGTAGCGTAGATTCTGTGGCTCAGTCCCTATACCGAGGTACTCTCCCAGTATGGCCTGGAAAGCAGAAAGAAAAAAAATATTTAGATACGGCCTATGATGATAATGTTAATTCAAATTCTCTTATTTTAGTTTAAAAATTATGCAGACAAGCAACAAGCAGAGTGCCTATCCCAAGGGCACAACACTGGGGCCTGCTAAGGATTCAAACTCAGAACCTTTGAAGATATTGAAGTTGCTTGAGTAACTGTTTTTGGCATATCCAAGGACAATATACAAGTCCTTGGCATATCTTATTACCATCAAAAGTGTTTACCAAAGTAAATGTATTTATCACCAGACCTTACCATGTTCCATACTGTTCTCATGACAACCCCGAATGAAGCGAACTGTGTTGGATGTGCGATGTCTGGTGGGACCGGCTCGTTGCAGTAATACGTCAGGAGAACTGCCACGACTACAAACACCAGGGCTGACTTCACTACCATGGCTCTGTCTGGGCAACATGAAGAAATACACACTTCTTCTTTATAACATCGATCAAGGTTTGTTAGATAGATCTCGACATTCAGATAACTCGTTGTCGTTGTTGTTGTAATGTTAAGTCATCGTCAACATGCATGAGGTGATGCATGATGCTAATATTCTAGTAACATTAACTATACTTATAACTAAAATGTTACTATTACAATAATATGAGATGGGTGATTTCTAGTGTACGAAAAATATGTTGTAGTATTTGGACAGTATATGGTGTACAGTACAGATATTAAACATCTCAGATAGAGCAATGATAGAACATGGGAACGGCCCTTACCTCGCTGACTTTTCTCATCCAAGTCCACCAAAACTTCTTGTGTTCTTCACCAATCTGACGCTCTAGAAACGCTACGACCACGCCCCCTTTGTTTAAGAACACTGAAAATGTAAGGTTAATAAGCAAAACGTTCATATTGTTAAAACATTGCCTTGTATAGCTAGACTCAGTACGCATGCACTGTCTCCTGAATGTCTGTTTACTCCCTTCAAGACCCAATCGAAGAAATTCTTCTTATGTTTCGGTATTCTCACTGTGACAGTAATAGTAGTAGATGCATGGTCCTTTACAATAAATGCCCCCCCCCCTCTCCCAACACATACACATGTGGTGCTGCATGCTTTAGCCTATATTAAAGTCAATGTTACCTCATTGCATGTCAGAATAAAGCTATGACAACTCAACACACCCTGTGTCCATTTAACAGGTGGTTGCCAGCCCACACGAAGGCCCAATCCGAACGATATCGATACCCAAAAATTCCTCAACTCAGCCCAAATCCTTGCTGCAGCAGCCGTGCAAAAGCGCCTCTTGCGACTTGAGTGTGCACTGCATCAGTTTTCTCAAAACGTTTCCAGAATTTACCCAGGATCTCTACGATTGAAAAAAATCATTATCAGTACATATGAATGTCATTTCATGAATGTTTGCTGTCAGTGTATTTGCATCTTAAATTGTTCATTTGTTGACAATCATTATAAATAAACAAAAAATGGGTAATAAATTCATAGGTAACCTATGCGTTCAAGGTCCTGTCCCAAAAGTGGGCGTGTCCGCCCAAAGGTCCATAGAACAGGTGATCAGAGTCTGAGAACTCCTGAAGAGTGAACAAGATTGGAGGGATTTCAGCTGTCTAGAGCAAGTCAGTAAAGTAAGAAAATTAGCGAGAAACGTAACAATTTCTGGTATATCGGATTTAAGAGTCGACGTCGCTATGAAACCTGCATTGTTTTTCCAATAGCATGATGTGTCATATATACTGTTGCCAGGGTCAGTGTACAAGCCAGCTTCTCGGCTTTAGGGCCAACATGTCCCCAAGGAAATTTACCACAGAAGATTTACCCGCTAAGTTAGGCCGAGCAACAGGCTAAGGAGCTGGCTTGTGTACAGTGGCTCTGACAACATATTGGCATCTAGGCTAGTTTTAAGGCAAATACATATCTTTCCAACGTAGAGGCTGAAAGAGTACGTGTGGATTCTGTTGTTGTACTTTGCCCAGACACGGAAGAAACATGGCAGTGTTGAAGGCGGCCCTGGTGTTTGTGGCTGTGGCGGTTTTTCTGGCGTACTACTGTGACGAGCCCGTACCACAGGGCATCGCAGAACCAAGACTGTTCGCTAAAGTAGTGGGCATGATGTTCAAAACAGCAAAGAACCTGGTACGTAAGGCCTACTACGTAACTAGTGCTTCTGGTTTCCCGACCTACCCTAGCAAAACTTGCCGACCCTTTTGGGGTCTTCAAAAACATATTTGAAAGTTACTTCACGTAATTAACTTCAGAAGTAAATGTACAGTACTAGTATATTGCGTAAATCGGGTCAAATTCTCCCCTCACAAGAAAAAAAAGAGTGTATTGCACATGTCCTGGAGACAGCCCTGGTCCTAAGGCATTTTCAGTTCTGCATTGTTATAAATTAAGCTTTTTTTACTCTAGAATTATAAAGCCTTTTACCATATCCTTCTGCTCTTAAAAGCTATCCTCACCATTCGTTGTACTTGATGAGGTGTCGGACCATGATGGTACTTTGTACTTTAAACTTATGTTTGAACTGTACTCTTTTATTATCAATTAAGGACATAAGATACCATGTAAAATTTCCGTGACGTTGGTATCATTTTTTTGTGAAGGCTAAACTTGCAGAGTACGTCGGCGTAGGCACGCAGCCTCGTAACACCCGGTCCATCGTGAACGCATTGATAGGCGTTGGTCTGAAGTTACAAGGCACGTCTTACCGAGAGGGACTGCAAATTTCGGACGCCACGTTCAACGGGGTTAAAGTCCGAGTCTACACCCCTGAGTCAGCGGCGAAGAGTAGAACCAAAGTCCCGGGACTGGTGTTCATCCATGGAGGTGGCTGGGTTCTTCTGAATGTTGGTAAGCTCTGATCCTTGCTCTGATCGAAATCAAGGTTTTGTCGCAATAGTTTGTACCAAGGACAATTACTTACTACTATAAACCTGCTTTTCTGACAACTCTCCAGTGTCACTGACGAATGGTAGTGGATGCTAACCTGAAACGTCAGAGTGTACGTTTCCAAAATCATATCCAGTTGCTTGAGTAACTGTTTATGGCTAAAGCTAACAACTAGACTATACCCAGGCTAGCTTAGGTATATTTTTTCACACATTTTTCACACATGTTGTTTCACACATGTTGTTTCCAGATGGCTATGATCCGCTAACGGCCCACATTGCTAAACAGCTTGGGATTGTTGTTGTGTCCGTGGAGTAAGTATTCAGCGTTTTTTAATACCCTCTGTGTAAAACCATGGAGTTAAAAGACACGTTTTTCTACCTCCATGGTAAAACTAACGTTATGTCATGTGGAATTTTGAGAAAAGTTTGCAATTGGCTAATGTCATAGTCTCCAGTTCTTTCGATGGTGTGGGTTTGCCAGAATCCCACCACTGACACCAGTTTGTGCGTCTAATGGCAAAACTTTGGTAAGGTGCATGGTAGTGGAAGTTATCACTTCCGGGACGGAAGTATTGTTTTTTGGGTGGCGTTAATTTATGCTAAGTTTGTATGTTTCGGTTCTATAAACTGAGTTGGCAGAGATTGGCATTTTTTTGACCAGGTATGTCCTGGGTTCAAGGATGTGGTCGCAATTAATGTATGAAACACAATTTCTAATTTATTGTTTCCTGTCTTTAGTCTATGACATAAACGTATTTCCCATCATTTGACAGATATAGACTCGCCCCAGAACATTTGTTTCCGGCTGCGTTTGACGACTGCGTTGCCGCTACAAAGTTCTTCCTCCAAAACGCGGAGCTGTACAACGTAGATCGCACACGTATCGGCATCAGTGGGGACAGTGCTGGTGGGAACCTCGCCGCAGCAGTCACTCTCGCACTTACTAAAGAAAAGGGTCTTCCTAAGCTGAAGACACAGGCACTCCTCTACCCAGCTCTGCAGGCTCTAGACTTTAACACACCTTCCTACACCGACCATGGTCATCTCAACACTCTAACTAAAGATTCAATGGTATCGTTTTGGCTGTGGTATCTTAGCAATGACTTGTCTTTTAAGGAGGTTTTCAAAACCAACAACCATACGAGTGAGCAGCTTAAGAAATCTCAGTATGCCGGGTACGTGGATCACAAAGTGGTCGTTAAATCCGTAAAGAAGGGAAGCATCAAATTTCCCGAGATTCCGAACGTAGCGATCATTTTGGACCCACGTTTTGCCCCGTTGATGGCAGACGATGCCGACTTCAAAGGTCTCCCATCGACGTTTGTGATGACGTGTGAGTATGACGTTTTGAGGGACGATGGCGTGATGTTCGCCAAGAGGCTCCAGAAGGCTGGCGCCAAGGTCAGTCATGATCATTACAAACATGGCTTCCACGGCTTTCTTAACCAGTTCGATGTTTATGAGTCAGCAGGTACTGCAATGCAAAACTACCTGGGGTATCTAAAGAAGAACCTATGAACCTTGTTCGCTTCTTTAGTTATGCCAAGCTCATTGGTTACGCTGTCGACCACTGTGAGACATAACTGTGTGAACTCTAATACAATAAACAAGAAATCGGATATTTCAGACTTCCTGGTAGTGTTTTTTTGGCTTTCTTAATGCATTATGGAACTGTGGAGAGGATTGTACATGTACATTTGTTTAACAGTCAACGACTTCCTGAATTCCTCCATGTACCACCCACGTAGCATCTACCAGGCTTCGGGAGTGGCAAACTGTTCTCTCCAGCAGACAAACTCCCTTGGCATGCTATCTCTCTATTTGGCCGATTTCTACCTTTTTCCAGCCGCCTCCCGAAGCCTGGTAGAGATAGCTTTAAACAATGTCTAGAGCTAGAAGTTCAAGGGTTAGGTGTAACAAGTCGATCGGTGTAATATAGCCAACTGCTGCCGCGCCGCGTGCCTGCGAAGCTGGTGTGTTACGCCGAAAGGCGGTTATACCGGCTATACAGATACAGATACTACCCACTTACTACCACCCAGGGCATGCCAGGTTACCTTCAGACTTGTCCTACCTGTAAATGAAGTAACCAAATACCCACCCAAAGGTAAACTTTATGAAATGACCCACTCCCAGACTCACCACCCATGTAGATTTTTAATCAGATGTGTGGAAGGAGTTGTGCCATATATGGGAGAAATCTTGGTACAATGTGTAAAAACTTCATCTTGGAACAGACCAACAAGCTTCTGTTATCATTGAGAAATCTCTCACATATCTGTTGTTTTATATACATGTATTTATAGTACTGTAATGACACAATAAGCAGACACAAGGCTATACAATGAACAATCCACCAACATCCTACACAAAATGGAAACATGGAAAGTACCAACATAATAAGGAGGTAAAAATTCATGTGTTACATGATTGGCTGGTACTTGACCAATCAGAAAGCTCAGCTCCACTTGTGTGCTATCATATTACAGTGATTGGTTGCTACATTGTGTATTCAGCCAATCAGAATGCTAGAAGCTCAGGTTTAATTCGAAACTATCCTTTGCCCTTACAATAGGCTTCAGCAGCATTTATAATTTTGCTAAGCAATTTTCTCATTACCTTCTACACCTCACCATTGATTAACATTTTTAACCAATCAGGACCCTAGAACGATAAATTCAAATTAAATCACAGGTTACTAAAGTCTTCAGTCATATATTCAACATTTCATCATTGGTTTACATTTCAACCAATCAGGATACTTGAATGTATCATTCGTAGCATTGGGGCTATAGAATACTTGAATTCAATCCAGTGTTTTAGGCAGCTTCCATCTTCCGTCATTTGACAGAATTTTGCCACTCATGACGGTCAAAAAATTTTGCCCAATCCATCATCTTTGACAGACAAACAACAGTGTGTAATAGGGCTGCGGACCGGTACACTGTACCGGTCCAATACCGTAAAAATCGTTTCGGTACAGGTCCAAAATACCGGATCATGAAGTAACGAGTATATACCGAAATAGCTAGTTTATACCATGTATATGACTAAAGATAGGTAAATCCTACCACAAAGACGAAAAATTAGCACTGGAAAAGACGTAAACACCGTCGATTGATTTGAGATCCTCAGTCTCACGAGACATCGCGAGAGTGTGGCTGATCCAGGGTTGTGATTGGTCAACAAACTCAAATCAGGTCAGAGGTCAGTCATTTTCCCTTCCCTCCAACACTTTATTATTGTTTCTGTGTCATGATTGAAAAAGTGAAGAACACGTGTTAATTTGTCAAATTGTTCAGGTACAGGTACAGGTCCGGACCTGTACCTAAACCTCTGTACCAGTACCTGTACCTGTACCTGATGTTACGTTTAGGTACGCAGCCCTAGTGTGTAAAGATATGGAAAGAGATGTCATGAAACTACGCTTAGCCTACCGGCAAAATTTGCCCCTTCAAAATGCAGGAATAGCCAGAGTTTCAGAGGGTCAAGTTTTCATGGAACATGCCCACGGACCCCCCTCCCCAGGATCGCAGCGTCTTTTGCGCTCGACACAATATTCTGCCACACAAAATCGAGATGACGTAAAAAATTTTCAGGCTGGCAAGAACACTGATTCAACCATTGAATCACAAGTTCAATTCGCTTCTTTCTTTCTCAATTGACCGTTTTTTCTTCAGACTTGCTGCCCCCGTATGTAGATGTTAGTCTCTCGTCCAGGTAGTCCCCAGCTTTGATCGGAGGGTACTTGTTGGACCCGTCCAGACTTGAGATCAGCGTGTCTTTGTTGGGATGTACGAAGAAGGCGATGGACCGACGATGGCTCTTCTGTCCTTCTTCAGTCTCTGGGAGAAGTACTCGGTGCATCTACAGACATGGAAGAAGTTAGAGATGAAGGTTATGATTTCTTTTACCAAACAATTAATTAATGACGGTGGTTTGATTCTGTTGTAGATGACTTAACTAGGAAGAGCAGAGACTCCACTAGAGCATCTATTTTCCTACTTTGAAAATTTTACATTGAATCACAGAAATTCAGACGCAAACACGCACTCACATACAATAGTATGTACCATGTCCAGGTGCGCCAGCCACTTTCATTTTATGTTAATGCTATACTTTATGTCATCTTTATGTTTACATTTGTATATGTTTTATGAGCAGCGGATTTACATAAGCACAACAAGTGCTTCCTATCCAATGCTCAAAAATCCATGTTTACATTTGTATATGTTTTATGAGCAGCGGATTTACATAAGCACAAGTGCTTCCTATCCAATGCTCAAAAATCCATGTGAATAAAATAAAATAAAAATAAATAAAAATCTCAAATTTGCTTCAGTGCCAAGGAAAGCTGTCAGGAGGCTGAAAATTGGCCCAGACCTTTGTTTTGCCAAGACCTACCAACAAACCAAATATCATCACTATCAATGTAGACCTTCTTAAGTCATGCTAGCCACAAATATCAAAACACAGACACAAAGACATACACACAAACACAGATACACACGCACACACACTCACACACACACACACACACACACACACACACACACACAAAAACAAACACAAATTGTTTTTCCTACCGTGGAGGCTAGTTTATCTGCTGTCCAGCGTTGCATGAGGTCCCCGATGTTGACCACCACAGTGTTGGGGATGGGAGGGGCAGGGACATACTTTCCCTCGCAGCTCTGCACCTGGATATCCAAAGATCAATCAGACAGAATACATGTTATTGAAAGCCCCCAAGACAGGACATTAAGCTACAATTCATTGTATTAGTTGAAGTACAACAGTTAGTACTAGTATTCCCATTCCCAGACCAATAGGATATTAGGGTTCATGATCACTATGACAACTAGTCCAATAGGAACTCAGGATTCTCTGTCACTATGAAAACCAGTCATCACAGCCTCCAACACTACAGTAACAGACAGTTTACTCTGTCTGACAATAGTATTGGTCCATGTTGGCAGATTTGCATGAATAAAACAGATTAGGATGTTCCCAATTCTCCTGACTTAGAGGTGTTGGTTATCAAGCTTCTACAGGTCTGACCAGTGGAAGGGCTGCTAGAAGCATAATTTAGCCAGGCTAAGTGACTTCCGTACAAAACACATGTACCTCTAACCCTCCGACAGAGTCCTGGAACAGGATGGTGATCTCGCCGTAGTCGGTGTGTTCAGCACAGCGGATCTGACCCGGCTTGACCCGCTCTGGGAGAGGGGGGTAGTGCAGGATGCGCATCATGGTGCCGTTAGCCGCTGTTCCGATCTTGTCATGCAGCGACAGGAAGTGAGAGACATTCTACAGGATACAGGAAGAAAAAGTCTACATTGAGAAAACACCAAAGGTTTTTCAGGGTTTCATACTGGGTGCTTACTATTTGAGTGATTGCTTTTTAATTTTCTGGGGGGTTTGAGTGCATGTGTGTTTGTGTGTGTTAGAGAGTGCACGTGTGTGTGTGTGTGTGTGTGTGTGTGCATGCAAGTGTGTGCGTGTGTGTGTGTGTGAGCATTGGTGCGTGTGATTCTAATGTCCTTCAATTTGAACACTACTGGTAGTTTATCATGATCATAATGATTCCAGTTACATAAAAACTACGCAAAAAGATCATTCAGGGCATTCAGGGGACCAATAAAATCTTGTTTATGTTGACAGGTGCTCATCACTATGGGCTGGATTCCTAATGCGTGTGTCAGTGGGAAAAATTATCCAGCAAAAAGTGGTCACATTGGCCAGGTGGTCCTTATGAACAGGTGGCCACTTGTTTGGTTATGGTTGTATAGGTTTGACTGCTCTCCTCAAAGTGCCCTCCCACAAAAATGAACCCAACTGCACATACATTACTACTGACATGACCAACAATACAGACCTGGATGTTGAGTCCCCTGGCCATGAGCTCTATTATTCTGAGACTGAGCTGACGACATTTGTCATACAGCTGCAGGGACGCCTGCTCAAACTCTGGTACCTCCTCACTCGGCCACATCTGTGGACAACAAAAATTTAGCAAACATTAGCTAACATTTGACTCATGGAATATATTTGGTTGATACTTCAGCTATTCTTCCTGTGGTCCTCACATTAAGATTAACACATATGTCTAGCATAGTCTTAAGTTAAAATGTCACTAGATCAAGGTTGAAACCAACAAAAACTGCTTTTGGTTTATACTCCTATTCACTCCTTACTTTGGCCATCTTCAGGAAAAGTGACCCACTAAATAAGACATTAAAGGCCAAATTTGCAAGCAAATAAAACATATTTCACTTCACTGAAAGGCTGAAGGTTAAGATGATGGTAGCTACCTTTTCTGTGGCGACCTGTGGCCTGACGTCGTAGCATTCTTTGATTCCTGGTGGCCGTTTGGTCGTCACTCTGTGTGAAGAGAAAAAACATACATGCAGTCAAACAATAAAGGAAAATGCAAGAAAAAAAAAAGTGACAATATTACTAGTATGCATTTCTTCTAATAGTTATCACCAAAAGTCTTAATATTTGTCATATTAAGACAGGCTTACCACAGTCATAGATGTGTCATCCAAAAGTCTCATGATGAAAAAGGTACTACCATATATCTTGTTAGATTTGTCATAGCTCCCATGAAAATCCTACAACAAGGAACTAGGCCATCTTGCCTTAGCTTACTTGCTTTTCTCAAAATACTTCCTGGAAGTTTAAAATCTTTAAGTAACAAAATGCTTGAGTGATAGTTCCTTTGTGTATCTCATTACCTGGAGGTCTAACCTTCATCAATGTATCTGAAATCTTTGATTTCTTGTTTTTTGTATAAGTCTGATGTTACCACCCACCTCTCTCTCTCCAGATGGAGCCATCCATGGCTCATGGCCTTCTCCAGCGGTAAGGTGTACTTTGTCTTCACTTCTTCTGGCAGCTCAAAGAATCTACTGGAGGAGTCAAATGCCTGGGATACCTAGAAAAGGAATAGTAGATCAATTATACTGCATCATACTATTCATAGTGTACATGCAGTTTAAACTCAAAGTACAGTCAAACGTGTACAAGTGATCACCTCCACATAAGGACCACCAATGGCCAATGTGACCATGGCCACTTTTGGGGGGGGTACCTTACGTGTAAATAATGTTTCCTATTGATGCAAGCATTTGAATCCTATATAGCAACAACCTGTCCACACACACCAGATTTTATTGGTCCCCTGGTGGTCTTCTTGGGCAGCCTTGACTCTACAATGTATTGTAAGAAACTTGCCTTTGATAGTGACTGTGCTAAGGCATATTCCAATAGTACAAGTAGAAATATTTTTAGTGGTCTATCTATTATCTGCTGCCTAACATGATTTATAAAAATTGTATGTTCTCAAAAATTGTTTCCCGAGATAATTCTGTAAGTCTATAGCTTTCTCTCTAGATTAAGGCTTCAACTTTAAGTCATAGGCTTACCAGAGCTGCGGGTATCCCGTGGTTGCGCAGATAAACGAATCCCACGGTGGAGAAAGCCTGGACCAGCCGTGAGGCGAGCGGCTGCAGCTGGTCCTCATCCACAGCTCCCTTCAGCAGACTGTAGGGGGAGAAGTCTATAATCGGGATGTGCCCGTGGTCTTCTGGTGGGACGTCCCAACCATTGGGGGTGTGGCCGTTCTGTTGTGTGTGTGTCTCCATCCCTGAACAATATTTAGAAGGACACAATATGGCATTCATGTGAAATGTGTATTTTTTCTAACAAACCATTATAGTGACAGTATGATGGTGATGTGCCCGTGGTCTTCTGGTGAGACGTCCCAAGGACTCCCAACCATTGGGGGTGTGGCCGTTCTGTTGTGTACATGTGTCTCCATCCCTGAACAAGATTTTCATAAGGAACAATGATACCTTACCAGTACCGAGGTGGTTTTAAAAAACTCTTTTAAATCTCCTTGCCAGTATCAACATAATTTTTACATCAATATGCATATTAACAATACAATGAACAAAATTGTCACATAAGCTCTATGCTAGGTGCCAGACTGTTTCCACGGCCCACATACTACCGTAGGCCAACATGCCAACATGCCCCCAAGGAAATTATACCACACAGTCTGTCTGGCTAACTCTAGACGTGGGCCAAGCGTATGGGTCTGACATCTAGGCTACATGAGTTCAGTTGTCTAGAAGGTCACTGTGACACAGCACAAGTCATTTTGATAAATACAACATCACTGAGACATCAATACGATTTTAAGATCGGGAACAATCAGATTACAATCAGTACACTACAGGGTACGAAGCAAGCGTGTGTTTGTTTGCCAAAGGTTGCAAATATATATAACGTTACTAGGTCATTCTATGTGGGTCAACTTTCAGCTGCCAACTTTCACTTGACTAATGCACACAAACACAAGCGAATTATAAAACATTGCAACAAGACTGTTGTCTTATAAATTTCCACATATAAGTATGTTCACCAAGTTATATGTACAACACAATTTTCGTAAGACTATTAAAAGTAGGTTATATTTGGTAAGACAACCCTCCCCGCCTACTTTTGCTTGCTTGAGGACTTCCCCCTTCGCGACCCTTTTTACTGGCACAATATTACGATTGTATACTTACGATCGAAATCTCTGACAGTTTCTAACTGCTAATCTGGCGTCTGGTGATGTCGTGGTCCAATTTCCGTGTGTTTAAGGGGAGGAATTGTTGGTATTTAGCAGGTTTTCTGGTGTCATGTGGTAACGTTACAACAAGTCATGCCGGTGCATGCCCGGTCTAACATTTTCACCGCATAGAAACGCAATAAGACACGGTCTAATTCTGTAGAGCAGAATATTTAAATGGTTTTAGATATTGCATATCTTTTCTGTCCTTAACAGAATATAAGATATATTTGTAAAGTATCAGAAATGTACCTGATATCATATTGAGTTTTATATTTCTTAAGAAAAAAGAAAGTGTGAAACACGTTTTGCTGCTATGTTTTAATTTCCTTGTAAAACACACACAGCAACTTCGATGGTTTTTTGACGATTTTTTCCTCCAAATGTACCATCAAAACTTCCCTTCTTCGCCCCATCTTTTGCTTTTGTGCTCTGGAGATTATTTGTCATCAGCAAACTGCAAGATTTTGGTCTGTTTAGTAATATTATTTGAGGGAAGCTTCCGGAATCTTCCACGATCGGGGATGCACGCGGAGGTCAAAGTTGAACGACGTCACCAGGCTAAGTTTCAGTACGTATACCTCCAAGCAGATGTTGGGAATGAAGGTAATAACGTTTCGTGCCCGTCTGCTGTTCAGACATAGCAGCGCATGAGTGTGGGACAACGGGGCAACAAGAAAAAGGTGCAAAAATCTACCATTTCAACATCTGGTTGAATAAGCAACGCAAAAATAGAGAGAAATTAGAGTTTTCAGACTTCTGGTAAGTTTGTGTTTTGAGTTTTTGTGACATTCAAGTTCACCACTGAACTTCTATGAGTTCACAGACCTCCCTTATGTGTTTTGGGGTCTCATGAATGCATTGGAACTGTGGATTGGATTGTATGATGTAATTCAGTCGGGCATTACATGTGTCTTCCTGAATTCCTCCACATACCACCCACTTACTCCCAGCTATCTCACTATCACAAATGCTGATGATCTCACTTCACACAACAAACACACACACACACAAACCCACAACTTAACCACCCAAAACAATAAACTAAATATCCAGTCATATTAAAGCTGTTTATTGTGTACCATGTTCATACACAAAGGCACTTTGATATGAAATATCAACAATAATATATAACGTTATATATACTTAAGTTATTGGTGCTTGAAACTATAGCTTCTATGATTGGGCAGTTTTGGGCCAATCAACAATAAGCACAGACATCTGCCCAGGATTACTTGTCATTGGTTACTCTGGGGCCAATCAAGGCTCCAGAATCAATTACTGCTGTCAGCTCTCTTCTGTGATTGGCTGTTACATGTTTGATTGACACCTTTGAATTAGCTTAAGTATGTTTCATACCATCATGTTGCTGTCAGTCACGTTTTCAGGTATTCTCCAGCATACTTATTGATACTGTCAGCTCTCTTCTTGGATTTGCTGTCAAATGTTTGATTGACATGTTTGTATTAGCTGACATCATATGTAGCCGTGAGTCTCTGTTTCAGGTACTCCCCAGCTGTGATTGGTGGATACTTGTTGGATCCGTCCAGGCACGTGATCACAGCGTCCATGTTAGGATGAGCAAAGAAGGCGATGGACCGACGGGCAGTTTTCCTCCCTTCCTCTGTTTCTGGCAGAAGAACTCGATGGCTCTGTAGAGCAATTGTAAGAAATAAGTTATACATTGTCAAAGGTAGGTATTCATTTGCAAAGGATAATGGAATTTCAACAAGGCAGGAGATGAAGTTATTGCTGTGGCAAGGATCAATAGCCTGGGTTCCATCCTGGTTAGTTTACGTCCGCTCCTACAATGGTTGGTGGTAGCGACTGTAGGAGCGGACGTAAACTAACCAGGATGGAACCCAGGCTAAAGGATCAAGGCATTATATCAAGATATATCTAATAATGTCCTTGCAAGGATCAAATGTTTTATAGTACTAGTATGGGGTGTTTTGATGTAAAACAATAATACAGTGTTGCAGTTTCTTTTTGCTGTTTTATGTTGCCAAACCCAAATGATTCTTTTGATTGTAAAGTGCAGGGTAACAGAAGTAATACCACACGACCCAATGTTGTTGTGTTTGTTATTATTAGTAAAGCTAACACGCTGTATTGTTTCATACCGTAGACTTCAGCTTGTCTGAGGTCCAGCGTTGCATGAGATCTCCGATGTTGACCACCACAGTGTTGGGGATGGGAGGGGCAGGGACGTACTCCCCATCACAGTTCTGTACCTGGATAACAAAAAAATAAATCAGACACCATACAAGGCGATATTGTAGCGTAAACAAGAAGTCAGAAATGTCAGACTTCCGGGAAGTGTTGAAGGGTCCCTCATGCTATCCTCAGCTTTCTGAATGTTGGCCTCTGGTTCTCTGCCTTTGCCATAAATTCTTTGTCTGAACTTTAGACATTCTGCCTATCAATCAATCAATCTTCTCCCCACCCATGTAATGTCAAACTGTCTGGACAGATAGACACACAGCTCTAGACACCCAAAACAATACTTCTGTTTGAGAACACATAAGGGATCAAAGTTAAGGGTCTCAGACTTCATTGACAACTTAAGATCAGAAGCCAGCCTGACAGAAGTAAAGGAAATCCAGTCCCTCATGGAGAATAGAGTGAAGTGGAGGATGCTTTTACCAGTAAGTTTGGTTCAAGAGGGAGCTCGACCAATGAAAGTAAGAAATTTCATTGCACACACCTCTAGCCCAGCTACGTTGTCCTGAAACAGTAAAGTAATGGAGCCATAGTCGGTGTGTTCTCCACATCTGATCTGTCCTTCTTTCACCTGTTCAGGGACAGGCGGGTAACGCAAGGTTCGCATCAGGCTCCCATTGGGTCCTGTACCTATCATACTGTGCATGGACAGCAGGCCTGCCTTATCCTAAACAAACAAACAAACAAATAAATGAAAACATTGCAAAGTCAACATTTAAAACATTTCTTGCAATTTGTCCATTTGTATTTTCAAAGGCATTGTCCCTCTTTACTGCAATACAAATACTTCACCACCTATATTTCTCCCAGAGTGAAGAGGACTGAATGTACTTGCAGTGCTACCTAGCAGAAGGAGGGAGTACTGCAGTCTAGCCTGCTCCTGTTGGATGGGGTCTTTAACCCCCGGTGGCAAGAGCTTGGTAAACACAGGCTATACCGCAGTCTGTTTGCTCCGAAAACTAGATGTTGCAAGTGAGTGGCGATTCAAGCCCTTCTGGCACCCTCTTCTTTTCCTTTCAATCTCTGTCATCTCTGTCATTCATGTACCTACAGAAGCCTAAATACCTATTTTTCAGGAAATAAAATGCACACATGGGTCTTCTTGACATATACATGTAATCAAGTCAGTGTGGTCTGTAGCAAAAAGTATGTTTGGCACTAACCTGGATGTTGAGTCCCCTGGCCATAAGCTCTATTATTCTGAGACTGAGCTGACGACATTTGTCATACAGCTGCAGGGACGCCTGCTGGAACTCTGGTACTTCCTCGTTTGGCCACAGCTATAAAAGGGGCAACACAGGTCAAAGTCACTGGACAAGACATGACTACTAAACAAGTAAGGTAAAGCAGTCATCCTCAACTCAACTCAGGTGAAGTATAATGCTTTTCCTGTAAGCTACTAGTGCAATAGCCAACAAGGAGGAGGCTTGAACAATAAAATGTAAATATATTACTATTTCTACAAAGCAATTGTTTCTCAGGTGACGACTACAGAGAGTTATGTGTCAAAGGGATCACCTTTTCTGTGGCATGTGGTGGCCTCACATTAAAAGCTTCCTTCAGGTCCCCTGGCCTTTCCATAGTCACCCTATAGTACACAGTACACAGATACATGTACAAGAAAAGCATTGCCATCATATGACAATTGCACAATGTATAAGTCTAAATCCCTCTTGCTATAAAATTGCAACATGATGTAACCCAACACTAGTCACCATGATAATAGACTGTCTGGCCCAGGTTATTGACCTTTTGTGTTTGGAGAAGAGGAAAAACAATATGTTTTTCTTGTGTAAATGTTACAAATAAAACAATGTCAAGAAATGCAGCACAAAGAATTCCCCAGATACCGTTCTCTTTCCAAACAGACCCATCCATGGCTCTTGTCTGCAGGCCGCGAGAACTTGGTTTTCACTTCTTCCGGTAGAGCAAAAAACTTGTCTGCTAGCTCAAAAGTCCTGGACACCTACAACGCAATAGAGGGTAGCAAGAATGGAACGGTTTGATGTTTGAAATTTCATCACTGTAAAAAAGAATTGCAATATATATGCAATTATATAGTATGTACGCCAATGAAGGTTAGGCATCAGGTAATGAGATAAAGGATTGTTTAACTACTCAAGCAACAGGATAAATTTTGAAAACAGTCAAATTTTCAGTTTTCACAGTGACAATTTTCAAAATATATCCAGTTGCTTGAGTAACATTTCCTTGTTTACATGTATTTACTATGGGTAGAGAGGGCGACCATCAATGGACCAATGTCATGCTAATCAGCATCTTATTTGCATAATTACTAAACTAGCATTATCTGATAGCTTCTTGCTATGGCTCTCAAACCAGTTCTGTGCCTTGGCCTTCCGGAAGTCTGTGTCTGTGCAGGTGGGTCCATCCCTGCAGCTCACAGTGCATCAGGTGCTGGTTGGTCTGGGGGTCCTCTCTGCAGCTGTAGGCATAAACAAAAGGATACAACAACAAACTTTAGATATTCACATTGGTATGAAACCTGTCCTCACCAGAGCAGCTGGTATCCCGTGGTTACGGAGATAAACGAATCCCACGGTGGAGAAAGCCTGGACCAGCTGTGTGGCGAGCGGCTGCAGCTGGTCCTCATCCACAGCTCCCTTCAGCAGACTGTAGGGGGAGAAGTCTAGAATAGGGATGTGCCCAGGGTCTTCTGCATCATCGGCCCAGTTGATGGGGATAGGACCGTGTTCCTGCGGATTTGGATCCATCCTGGAACAAGAAATCAAAGATTTGAGACATCCGGGACGACTTTTGGGTTTTTGTGAATTTGCCTACTCTTGCTGTCATCAAATTTTCTGCCAACAACTTTGGACTTGTCGGCAGGAAATTTGACGACACTGGATTACGTTGTCCGGAATTCTCTTTACACAGCATTCCCGCTGTCGCCAGTACCGCAATTGCAAAAGTCTGTGTCTAAAGTGGGCCCATGGCTCTTAGCCTCAAGATCCTCTTGACCTTTACCTCCTGTGTACTGTGACCTTTTGTGGTTAGGGATTACCCCCACCCACCAGTGCTTTGATACCTAACGTTTACAGATCCTCCCTCCCCTCTCTCTATATATATGGCGGTAAACTTAAACCAAATGTATTAGATGTATGTGTACGTATTCTAGGAATACGGTCGGTATTAGTAGTAACGTTATATATTATAACTCGGAGCAAAATCAATAGATATATTATGTTACAGTAGCTCAGTCATCACAATTTTATATGTTCTCAAATAATTTGCACTGACACTGCGCGCAGTCTATATATACTGCTTGTGCAATGGTCAGATTCAATGCAACACAAAATCCCCAAAGCTGATCATGACTGACAAACCAAACTACAAAGGCACAAACCAATTCCTGCACGACGTCAAATCTCAAGGTCCACGTAACACATGCGTAAAGTTCGTTAAATTGACGGACAATTTAAGCAGAAGGGTAAAGTCCGACGTCCATACAGCTGAAAATTGACTGGGGGTCAAAGGTCATGTGTGCACACGCCTGATGATACAGTCACTGTACAAATATAAAGTGACGTCCGTCGTACACATGACGTGCGTTAATGTTGACAGTGCGGCAAAGGTTAAGTAAAGTGGACACAGTCTATTGTGTGAAGTATCAATCAAAACGATAAGAACTCTCACACACGCAGGTGACGTCGGGGCCTGGTCGATACGTGCGAAAGTCCACGGCTACCTGTTGAATACTCTCCAAGCAGAGGTTTGGGTTTGGGGTTATTTTTGGCGTATTTTTCACGGTGTTGGGTTGGGTGAAAAAAAAATTCCAGTGCAAAAGAGAAACCCCAATAAAAAAACCCCTAAAAACACGCCAAAAATAACCCCAAACTCAAACCTCTACCTGCTTGGAGAGTAGCCTCCTTCGCAGTCTTGTTGGGCGTGGGCGTAATTTTTTCTGCTGTGAGCGACGCGAGTAATATGCCGCCGCGAGGGACGATTTGCTGCCGAGGGACTTTTGCCACGGAGAGAAGGTTTCCGCGCTCCAACAAGACTGCTTCCAATCGGCGACTAGAAAGGGCTATCAAAAAACACTTAGGAGCGATTGGCATGGATGTGTGAACTTCCCGCAATAAACGCCACCAGTGCAGGGAGGTGTTCACGCCCCATTCCTCGACGAGCCGAAACTTGCAACTTTCCAGCGGTCGCCGATCAACCCGTCGGTAGAACGCCAACCATTCTCGAAAACCGAGCCCTATCCACTCGACAAAATCCCGTAGTCATTGCTGCTACGAAAAACAACTTTAAACAGATCA
Source organism: Branchiostoma belcheri (assembly GCF_001625305.1). NCBI lineage: Eukaryota > Metazoa > Chordata > Leptocardii > Amphioxiformes > Branchiostomatidae > Branchiostoma > Branchiostoma belcheri. The sequence continues at coordinate 1,459,238 of NW_017804376.1, forward strand.
CTACCACAGGAACCCGCAAGCTAAGCGATATTGCTGGGGGACGTGGACAGATAAACAAAGTGCCGCCATGTTGTTTGGTGGCGGTTTGATCTCACTGGTCATAGGAGGGTAACGCATCGCTCCGCAGCAAGTTGTGTAATAAAAAGAATGGCACATATATATAGTACTGCAAAGTTTGTCTTGGTTTGTTTGCATAGGAGGCTTAAATATGCACAGCATTGCCTTTGTTGTAACATTACCAATGTTCAACTTTTCTCTGTTGGAACCTTCCACTATAACGCAAGCTAATAAAACCAACCGTTGACAAAGGGCGAGCGCTCCATGCGTATCTGTGAATTACCCTTGCGCGAACATGTGAATTGGACCTGCGCGAACATGTGAATTGGACCTGCACGAACATGTTAATAGCCTCTATGAAAGGCTGGCTTAATCCGAGGTCCTTTCTAGTCGCCAATTGGAAGCAGTCTTGTTGGAGCGCGGAAACCTTCTCTCCGTGGCAAAAGTCCCTCGGCAGCAAATCGTCCCTCGCGGCGGCATATTACTCGCGTCGCTCACAGAAAAAATTACGCCCACGCCCAACAAGACTGTGAAGGAGGCTACTTGGAGAGTACCTATTGAACCAATCATCGACATATAACGTTAATTTTTTTTGGCCAAGGTTCAGGGGCGAGTTTAATAGTACAGTACATAATGTGCCCACTTCTGAAGTTTTAGCTCTTGCACAGGAATTTTCCCTGCATGTAGAATTAACTAATCCCCAAGCAGATCCTACGGTGGCAAGGCAGTATCCCGATTGGCCAGAGGAGTGTCCATTAGCCACCTAGCTTCGGTGACTAGCTTCTTGTCACGTAGAATCTGCTTGGAGATTAGAGTTAACATCCATGTGTCCCAGAAAGTAGGTTCGTGTGTAACACATTGACCAGGAAGTAGCTTTTGCTTGACCTAGTTTTTTGTGCTGAGATAACTTGCTTTGTCTGTGATGATATTTGCATACCACCTGCACACTGGGTTATGACGTCAATCCTTTGAAAATAGTAAATGCCCTAAGGCGTAATGCCCTTTACCAGTGCCCCGTACCAGTGCGTGCAAGGCGACAGGTAAGACGGGACAAAAGCTAGCTGATTTGATTCACTCACACCGGGGACTTGAAGAATGCCGACGGGGTCCTTGAATGTGTAGTGTGTGGCTCCCCTCTACGATTTTGAGCGAGACATTCGTCCAATCTGAATTGTAACTTTTTCCAGAAGCCGGGAGCAACTGTCCAATGAGTGACTTCGGTCCGGGGTATCCAGCATTCGATCGTCTCCAATGGGAACGACATAGACCCTTAGACCCAGCGCCCTTCAACAAGATTAATTGTTAAACAATTGTGGTCGAACTGTGGCCTTGAGATAGATCAAACAATACTCTGCTCCTAGACTACGCGAAACACTACACGTAGACACGTGTACCCTGGGTAAAGGTAAATGTCTGTTACATCATCCTCGCAACTACGCAAACTTCAGACGTCCGGACTGTGGGCATACTAGTAGACCAACGGCCGGGTGAACAACTGGGCCGCACTCGAGGACAATCACAACTCAGAGTCACATCTCAGCAGAGTCTTCCAAGAAGCCCTAGGACTGACGATACAAGGCCGCTGGGTCTGTGCACCTCGGACACTTAAACGTGAGTTTGCTGGATTTTTCTTTCTAATTCTCACTTCTAACACATAGAATAAGACCGAGCTAAGAAAACGATGTTGTGTTTGTATAGGGTTAACAACAAAAACTTTTCTAAACTACAAAGGGCTAAGATCCCTTTGATCCCAGATGAAGATATGGGTCAAAGTGATAGGGGTGACTAGCGTTACCAAAATAATCAATTATAGCAGTATAGAATTCACTGGGAGAACTTCGAGATTATATTATGGCATGACGTTGCATAATGTATTCTAACAAATCTCGGGCGGGGGTGTGGTCTTGGATTTTGAGCCGAGGCCGAAGTTCGAGGGCAGGATGAGTTTGCATTATTATATAAAGGAGGGTTAAATAAGCTCCTTCATTGAACGACTGGATATACCGTACGTATTTGTCGGCAGAAAAAACAAAGTTGTGGATTCTGTCTATTTGTATGATATGCCACAAGACAAGACGCCAACCTGTGTAGGCAGAGCGAAGGTAACTGTCTGCCAAATGGATACTGCCTTGCCAATTTGATACTGTCTTTGCAGCGACCAAAATATCTGCTTGGAGATTAGAGTGGAGGTAGAACGAAGCCGGGGTATAGCGTTCACAGGTGGGATCCAAGTTAACAAGGAACGTGCCATAAGCCTCAAACACTCCAAAGATCATTCGCATTGTCCCAAACGACCAGGCCAAAGGGCACAGTTGTCTTGACTATGCCCCCTAGTTATTTCCGGGTTTTTATGTAGGCCGGTTTGCGGACCCGGTGGCTACCATGCATACTTTTCCGAAAGAAGACAACTTTGCTGGACACAATTGCAAGCATGACTAACAAAAGAATACATTCAGTTTAATTCGTGATCGCCCGACGATCGTACGACGTACGTAAATGTAGCAGCCCTAATGTAATCACGTGAAACTCCTCTATCCATGCGTGAAACCTGTCACAATCACCTGACTCGATTTACGTCAGTAGGTGGAAATTTAAGACGCCCGCCAGGACACAATAGACGCGCGCCCGGGCGGACGAATCAGTCGTGCAAGGCAAAATAGACCTACTAACTAGAGGAGTGGAGCGCGTAGCACAAAAGTTTCTCTGTGTTGTGTCCAGTACTAGTAAGTAAAGGAGCGCTATAGTAAGGTAGGTCGTCCACTTACACGTCCAGTTATCGTGCTTCCAGGACTGATCTAATGTGGCATTAGTCTGGGTGCCATCCCCCGTAGTTATATTACCACTCGGTCGAGCCCTCCCTTTCCGCTAATCTCCAAGCAGATCCCTCTCGGTGGCAAAAAGACAGTATCAAATTGGCCAGGGTGGTGGGGGTAGCGACAAAAAAACGGCCATATATAAAAAGGTAACGATCATTCCCCCACAAGCCCTGCTTGGAGAGTGCCTTTCCTCTTGCTACCACGAACGTGAAGAGGGAGACCCAACCGTAACTACGGATTTTAACTTTGTAATGCTTGACCTGTATTTATCTTTCTATGTCTGAACCAACAGATGCCGCAAGAACTGACCTACGTCATCACTGGCGGATGTGGCTTCCTTGGGTCACATCTAGTGCGCATGCTCGTGGAGAGGAAGGAACACATCCGGGAACTTCGGGTGGTGGACAAAAAAGTCAGAGACTTTCCAACACTTGATGGTAAGGAAGCAACGTAAATGATCTGTAAGAAATTTGACGAGTATCATCATATGATTACCATTATCATATACACATTGATGGTAGAAATGAAGGATAGGACGAGATGGAGAGCTGTCATTGGAACCGAGGGAAGCTCGACCCAGTGAGTGAGTGAGTGAGTGAGTGATCATATACTAGTAATTACCATCATCATCATTATCATCACTGTTATATCAATATTATCAATACGTTCATTGCTGATAATTACTATTGTTAGATGATAAAGTATTACACTGCTTAAAATTGAGAGAAAAACGACAGCCCTATTTGATATTCATGGATTTAGCTATGAAAATTGATAACGTCAAATACAAAAAAAACAATGCTATACAACACAATTGTAGTGTTTGGGCATTTCAAAAACTTTTGATCTATAACTTGCATTTTTTTCTCCTAGACAAGTCAAAAGACAAGCTCCGCGTGTACGAAGCAGACATCCGAAGTAGAGAGCGAATGTTGGCAATCTGCTCGGGTGCTGACGTCATCATCCACGCAGCCTCTCTCATCGACTTTCCCGACGGCACCTACACGCAAGAGGAACTATGGGATGTCAACGTCAGAGGTAAACGAGCTGTCAATCATTTTAATTGGCCAAATGTAGTCAGAACGCTGTACATAACTACTAGTACCTACCAAGAACTTGACTATTGACAGATTTTGTGCTGAGATGCGGTCACATTCGTCGAAGAACGTTTTACGATTCTGACGTCGTATAATTTTCAAGAGGGCTGTGACGAGGACAGGGCCAGGGCCAAACGCAGACGAGGACCTAAGACAGACGTTTCTGTCACAATACAGCCGATGTTTGTACGAAACATGAAGTATGCGATCGTACGACAATAGTACGACGAATGTGGTCGGGCCCTTTAATTTTGCTTGTGGCGTGACGCTTAAGTGTTAAGGGTGTTTTGCGCCGAGATTTAACGACACATTTTTCACTTCTTTGTTTCACCTAGGCACAGAGAACCTTCTCAACTGCTGCTTGGAAACGAATGTCCGATGTTTCGTCTACACGAGCAGTGTAGATGCCTTCGGGCCCAACTGGCGAGGAGATCCACTCGAAGATGGCGACGAGGAGTCACCTTACGACCGCAGCCGTCTTTCCTCGGCCTACGGAACATCCAAGATGGCGGCCGAACGTCTGGTGCAGGAGATGAAGGGAAGGACGACCAAAAACGGCGGGAAACTTCACACGTGCGCACTGCGACCCCCACACATATATGGGGAGGGTAGTACGCTCGATCTCTCGTTCATCGAAGTTGCGAAGCGCGGAGCAAGAATCTCTAAGCCCGATGTAAAAGCTCGACAGGTGTATGTAGGCAACGTGGCTCTTGCTCATCTCTTAGCGGCAGAGAAGCTAGCTTCCCCTGATGGTATCGCTTATGACCCCGTGTATAACATTCACGACGACACTCCTATCACTAATTACCAAGAATTCTTTGAGTACCTCTCCCCAGATGTCAAAATCCAGGAGAGGATGGTCCTTCCTCTGTGGCTTCTCTTTTTCATAGCTCGAGTTTTTGCATCGGTGCGATTTCTCTTGAAACCTTTTTGCAACTTCGTCCCACCAGTGAGTCGTAATGTGCTGTTGAACTGTAACACGACATTCTACTTGAACTGTGCAAAAGCTAGAAGGGATCTGGGATACTCGCCTTTATATACATGGGAGCAGAGTAGACAGAGAACGGTAGATTGGATAGAAAGCCAACTGGCCGGATAAGTGGTGGAATGGTGGTCATTTGATTATGGTTGGTGACTTTGAATCTCTTTGAATCTTTGAAGTTCTTAGTTAGAATCCCTTGCAGTTCCCACCTCAGATTTTTAGTATATTCTTTACTGTTAATAAGTAAGTATGTCTGTAAGTACAGATCAGACTGGTCTTATCTTTTGAGCAAGTAGATTGAAATACGGAGTCACCCACACGACTAAAACTGGTGTCAGAACTGGGATTAGCGTAGTTTCATCATTCGATACACTGTACAATATTTCTTGCTGTTGACTCCAGCTTGCACACTGTAGTATAAATCGAATGTATTTTTTTTTCAGCAGGACTGGTTTTTATCATTACTTTTCTAAATATGGTAATTTGGAACATATTTGTGGTCCCTAACATGCAGTGATGTATAATTGGGAGTGCCGGATTTGTATCCTGCTATGTAGCACATTTATTTAGAACCAGTCCTACGTATTGTTATTTGGAGAGCTAAGTGGCAATGGTCAGCTATATCGACGTAAAATGGTGTCAGAAGTGGGATTGGTGCTGTAGAATCAATAGATTCCATGTACACTGTATATGTATGTATATATGACCTTCAATACTGGTTATTATCATTAAATATGGTCATTAGGAACAAACAATAAAAAGACGAACAATGAAACAATGTCTTTGAATCTTTATTGACTACTGTGCGCATATGATTGATGAACCGATGTTAACGTGGCTCTTTGTGCGTAAAGGCGATGAAAGAGAATTGTCCTTTGGACAATCTTCATAGCGTTCCCTCCTTGTACTTGCGGGGTAACCCTTTGAAGCATTTAGCTAACCACAAGTTGATGAGTTGTTGGGAGGGAACCGGGTGTTGGACGCTAGTTTAGTTGTTGGCCATGGTGGAGTCCAGCCACTGGCGGAGGTTGGTGACGCGTGCGTACACGGCAGGGGTGGAGGTGCTGCACTGGGAGCTTCCCCAGGACACAACTCCCACCAGGTTCCAGGCGCCGTCCTTCTGGCACACCAGCGGGCCGCCAGAGTCACCCTGGGGAAAAAAGCAAAACGTTAGAAACGGGAAATCTTCTGGGAAGTTTTTGGAGATTTTGTGAATCTATTGTAACCGTACTGTATGATTATGGGGAAATACCCGATTGAATTGCATCACAGAATGGCATACGATTCTATGACGTAGCTTATTCCGGCATTACACATTGCTTTGTAATTCATTCCATGATTACACCGTGCACATTTCTGGCAACCTCTTGATACACCCTGCCCCCCACAGCATGCCAAATCACAACCCTGTCAGTCAACTGAAACCCAATCTCCACCCACCCACGTCCAACCCTCGCTACTTGGGACAGTTCAACCGATATTCGTATCTCTACTGTTCTTTGAAATATTTGTTTGGAATATTTGTTTTGTCTTTAAAATATTTGTTTGAATTCATTGGTGTAATTGGCAGTTGCTTGTAGTATCTTATTGAGGATTTAGCGGTTCAGTGTTGAGGACGTTGCTATAAAATGCTAAAAGATGCATGACATTTAGTCTTACCATGCATGAAGTAGCGCCATCGGCTCCAGCGCAGATCATCCGGTCAGTGATGGTATTGACACTTCCCCAGGCATTCTGGCAACTCGAGGTGCTGATGAGGGGGATCATGGCCTGCTGCAGGATGTCAGGGGTGGTGGAGGCTGGGAGAAAAGAGGGTACAGTCGTTATTGTAGATACTCTAAGTCTTGCCATTTTAGCTTTAGAACGCTTCTTCTGTCGCCTACCTGCCAAAAAGACTGGACCTGCACTCATTCAAACCGTCGCGCGCTGGGCGTGGACTTTGCTGATTGTATGACCTGTTAGAGGCACTCAAGTTTGTGGCCAATCTGCGCGCCTAACTCTGAACAAATGTTCAAATTACAGGTTGATCATAGACTGTGTACAGGTCCAGTCTTTTAGGCAGGGAAGCGACCGAGAAAGCGTATAATCGTATACTTAGTAAAAAGGCTTGATTCCCAGTCCGAGATGCCCATGGCAATGATATAGTCAGCCCCATTGACTATTAGCAGCTACAGTCTAGAACTCACAAGAGGCAGATGTCTTTCCCCAGCCTGAGGTGTAGCAGCTCATTCCGGCAGGGAAGGAAGCATCGTCGCCGGAGGCTGCCATGCAGACGGGATGGACGTTAGTGTTGAACTGGGCGGGGGTGGCCAGCTTCAGCAGGCAGATGTCGTAGTCGATGGTGTTGGAGTTGTACTGCTGGTGGCAGATCTTCTTGGAGATGCGCACGCTCTGGATGGGCTCGGTGCCGCCGCCTTTGTTGTGCTCTCCCAGGATGACATAATCGCCGGAAATGCTGTGGAAACGTGGATAGTGCAAAAATGATATTATGTATATCATTAGTAGAAAGGAGGTAGTGGTGATCTATAGTCTTTCTCGTGATGAATGAAGTGTACATAAGACTTTGACAGTGAGTGGATTTAACTACAGAGTCAACCATCACACGACTAAACATGGTGTCAGAAGTGGGATTGCTGTCGTAGGTTCGTCTGCAGATACACTGTAGCTTGAGTACGGTGCTAGGTATCGAGTGACCCTTTTACAACAATATTGGTTTCGAGATTACCAAATTTGTTGTAGCACTCCATTTGTAACTTTGAGTCCTATTGCTATTTGGAGAGCTAAGCGTCCATGACACTGGTCAGCCAAATCGCCAAAAGACCAAATCCCTACAATATTGGCAAGTACACCTTCTAGCCTATAAAACTGACGTACAGGCTTGTACTTGACAAGAAAGGGACTTACGAGGGATCACAGTGAGCTGCAGTGACGACCCACTCGTTGTTCACGATAGAACCGCCGCAGTAGTGCCAGCCTGTGGAGGTCTGGGAAAACGATGAACAAAAGGTAAGTGTTCACATATAGAAAAGGGAAGACACAACCACATTCCTCTACAGCAAAGGATCTGCCAATTTTGTAATCTAGATTATATTGAAGATGAATGCCATTTTGTAGTTGACTGCACATTATATAGAAACGAGAGGGATTCCCTCTATACTTATGTAATAGATAAGTTCCCAAGCTTTAGACATTTAAATAGAATAGAAAAATTCGAATTCCTCATGAAACTTGACAAACCATGTATAATTAGCTCAATATGTTCGTACATCTTTAACTGCGTCAAGAAGCGAGAAGAAGCTGAACCTGTAAATAGTAGATCACATTAGTTTATATAGTATGTAAGTGTCATTACTGTTTTCTTTTCCCTGTTTACCCATGACCTGTACTTAGCTCGTTAGAGCACAAGCGTACAATAAAGGTCTTTCATTCATTCATTCATTCATCATATATATCTCCTGAGACGGGGGACGGCATCGACTTCCAACAACCTTTGTCACATTGCTGACGTCACACGTGCATATAGGCACGTGTCCTGAGCGACTGGGTCAGATAGCTGAAGAGTCTTTTAGTAAAAAAATTCAAGTGAGTCCATTTGTTTTAGTTGGATAACAGTTTATTTGTTCCACGATGACATTTCTCACCTGCAGGGACACCTGCCAGGGCCAGCTGTGAGGGGTGGCGTCGTCTCCGTTGACGATGCGGCCCTCAGCCTGGTCGTACCTCAGCATCTCTGAGCTGCGGGGCTGGATGGCAGGCGTTCCGCATGATCCTGGAGCGGCACATGTGCAGGTAGGTCATGGGCGACGGACGGATTTTAGCCAGCTTTAATAGTGCGCTCTTTTCGTCGCGTCCCTGCCGAAAAGACTGGACCCGTACATGTTCTATCTGTCCGTCGTTTGAATTTGAACAGGTGTTCTGAATGGTCAAACCTGAGCATCGTCATCCAATCAGCAGTGCGTGAGGTTTGAATTGGCTCATTGCGTCACGCGGTAAACGTCATCACCAGAATAGAATAGGTGTTAGCTTGGTCTTTTTGACAGGGAAGCGACGAAGAGAACGGACAAAAGCTAGAAAGGCTGGAACCAGGCTGGATGGATTTTCGATTTGTCGTCTGATAAATGAAATGTATACGCACGAAATACTAGTATGTAAGATAACTCACCAGGAGCGTATGTGGGGGGAGCGACAGTGGTGGTGGTGATGATTTCACCTCCTCGGCTGTAGGAAGCAGAGAAGCCGGACGTCGTGACGCTGTAGTCGGATGTGAAGACGATGCGAACCTCGGATCGGGTGGTGATGGTTCCAGGGCTCTGAGAGCCACAGTACGCACCTAAAGCAAAGGAGAACTCGCTTAGTTTAGAGATCTGTCTGATAGTGACATTTGTAGCACGTTATCATCAACGGTTTATACTTGAAGCGTTTGAAATAGCCCCCAAACAAGCCACGCTAGAACCAGATTACGATTCGAAACAGGCAACCATTTCCGTTAGCAACATCACATTCTTTGCCTCGTAGATATCAGCTCTTAATACATTCAAAGAATGGCCAGAAAACTGTGAATCTGAAAATACAGCTTTACGACCCTGAAATCGCATTGGGTGCCTTTAAAAGCCTCTTAGATCGATAAAACCTCATCAGACGTACCGACGCGGTTGCCCCCATCGTACACAGTGACGGTGTCGTAGCAGCTCCCGGTCCAGGAGCTGGCGGCCTCCAGCAGGAAGGCGTTGAAGGTGATCTGCAGGAGCTGGCCGTTGGCGGGAAAGACGTACTCACAGTTCAAGTCGTTGCCGTAGCTGTTGGGGTAGTTGGGCGAGGCCACCGTGCCACTGGAGGCGGTGAAGGTCCCGCCACAGCTTTGGGCTGGAATTAGTAGGACAAATATCTCATAGCGAGCATGCTTCAAAAATCGTGCAAGTCAGTCAAGGTGCGGTCATTAGTCGTAGCAAGGATTTTTGGTCGTAGGTCATCGCACGATTTGGGTGCCGCAGAATTTTCATACAGGTTGTAACAGAACCATTAGCCGGCAAAGATTTAAGACAACATTTTCGGTACGGTAACAGGGCAGCTGGATTTTGTAGGAGACCTGTACCCAAGAATGCTGTCACGACGATCGCGCGACGTATATGACCGGTCCATAGCTAAAGTTTGGGAAAACAGAAGCCTTTAAACTGTGAGAACATGACTCCTAGAGTGACACTGATACACGTTACCCCTCGGTAACTGAACTATTCACCTCCAGCCCACTCATTACTTATCCATCATCTACTTGTACCTTCTTGTCACATTCATGATATGGTTATAATTCAACATTGACATCTGAGGTAAACTTGACGTATGTGGCACCATAATAGTGTTTATAGTCGCAATATTACCAACTTGCTGAAAACATCGTCAAATAGATTTACCGTTATGTTTAAGAAATAATGTATCAGTACCTGCGGTGTAGGACACCAACACAAGACAGCACAGAAGTCGCAGCATCGTGGAGACAGATGTACTCGTAGCTTCTCAGGCAAGCAACCGGATTTCGGAGTGAACGTGAAGTCACGTAGCGACGTCTTTATACAATTTCTCCAACCTGTCTAAACAGGGCGACGAGGAAAAACGGCAGATGGTCGAGTTGATGCAGGAGATGAACTGATTCGATAAACGCCTGAAGGGCAAGTTGTGACGTTTCGAGTGGTTTAAGATTGGCAACATTAGTGCTGTTATCATCCACCCTTTCCTGCCATAAAGGTTTGAACACAGAGTTATCGTAACTGCGACACTTGAGTACAACAAAGGGCAAACATGTATCCAGACAGAGATCTTTATTGATACTGATTACATTTGTCAGTTACGGGTAGGATGTTACAGATATCCTTGTTTTCATGCTTTTTGTTTTCATGACTTCTGTTTTCAGATCATGCCTTGTGTTGTCGAGATTTCTGTTTTCACGACATTTGTTTCCATTGCTTTTGTTTTTACTGACCTTTGGTTAATGTGTATCTCGTTGTAATATGTGTACCTCAGTAGATCAATTAACTCCCAATTACATCACGAGACATTGCGGACTTCCTTGAGTGTTTTGTTATCAGAATAAACGCACACATTGTAAACACATAGAGTATGGCGCACTGGTCAATGCCCTTACTACAATGGTGGGTATATGCATGTTGCAAGTAAACGCTTTAAATGACTAGCGGCCACTTCCCAGTGTGTAGTAAGTGTAGGGTATCTTAAACCTGACGCAACGACTGTGTCTAATGGCGTTTCTTTCTTCGGAAAAAATAAACAGCTAGAATAAGAGACGTGAAAATTGATTGTATCCTAATTAAGTCCTTGAAAGTAGACGAAATGCACACTCGTTCTATTATCTTGAATAATCAAACTTCAAGCTGTACATTATTGGTCCCTCCGTATGTTGTATTCGCAAGAAAATGGCCGCAATACCGGCAGCACTTTGTGATAACGACCACTTTCCCACCTGTGCGTCACAGAGTTGAAGACTCTCAAGTTGTAAGTAGGCTGTCACATGGTAACTAACTGTACGTCACATGTCACATGGTGATTTCATGACTAGACATGGTTACAGCACACTCAAGTTGTATCAACTTATTTTATGCCATACCAACGCAGAGGACGAATACCCGACAAGACAATACTCAGAAAAGTCGTGTAAAGTGCCTTTCCCAAGGGCACAAGATCTGTGGCATGTCAGGACTATCAGGACTCGAACCAGGGACCTCTTGGTTCCGAGTCGAGCACGCTGTCGCTACGCCATACGTTTTTCACATGACTGAATTTTAAGCCTGGCTGCTATCCTCCGTAGCCAGTTACCGCCGGCTCTCTCTTTTGATAACTATGGAGGGTGGCACCCAGGCTACAGTTTTTTTTTATTCTCAACATAGAGCACGGAGTGTACAGTCGTCATTCACCTACGCATCTGATCTTAATAATCTTAACTTCATATACAATTGTTAAAATCTGTTAAAAGACTGTTAAAATCTATTCTTCCATGGAATTACATAGTCAGTATGTGACATTGCACCGGATACGGCATGTGGTTGTTTTATGAAACACCAACAAAAAAAGAAGTTTCAATGGATAACAACACGATTGTATTTTCGACGTGTGTTTCTAAAATAAGATCCGACTATTTCAAGCATGGCCAGGATAATAAAACACTCCAGAATTCACCGGATCTAATAAATTTAACTTGAACGTCAAATTAACCATGACCATCTGTCCTTTTCTCTGGGTTACAGCCACGCGTTTTGTATAAATACCGGCGCCAATGCCAGGTTCTTTCATCACTCCGAAAGCCGATTCTACAAGGTGTTGTGAGTCTCCAAGCAAGATGATCTGGCTTCTGTGTGTCCTTTCTCTGGTGTCTTACGCCAATGGTAAGTTTGTTCTTTGGAATTTCTCTCTTGGTCTCAGTTACTTTAAACTATCCAGTGGTGTGACGCGTACTTGACACGGTTAGGGAACCATGTCGATCGTTTGGTACATTGTCGATATTTTTGTTGCACTGTTTATTGGTGCTCATCATAAACCTTCGGAAAAGACCAGAATTGCCCAGCAGTAATCTCCAAGCAGATCCTACGGTGGCAAGACAGTATCCACTGCCCACAGGAGTTTCCATTAACCACAATGACCAACTGATACTGGTTTGCCACCGTAGGAGAATAGCCCAATGGTAGATGAATCCCAAACGTTGATTTAATGATGCCGCAGCTGGTAACCGGTAACCAACAATACATTTGTTTTTATTTCCAGCCCAAAGTTGTGGCGGAACTTTCAGCGGTGGCAGTGGCACGGCGGCCTCGCCCAACTACCCCAGCAACTACGGCAACGACTTGAACTGTGAGTACGTCTTTCCCCACACCGGCCAGCTCCTGCAGATCGAGTTCACGGCCTTCCATCTGGAGGCAGCCAGCTCCTGGACCGGAAGCTGCTACGATGTCGTCACCGTGTACGAAGGGGGCAACAATCTTGGTAAGGGATAGAAATCCATCTGTGCAGTCTTAGCACGGTGCTTTCTGTCATACCAGCCCAGAAGAGAACAAGAAATAGCCATGCCTTCAAGTACGTACCAAGGATTGAGGTGTTAAAAAATCCATTCTTTTCTAGAAGTTTCGCAGAGTGGAACTCACTGTCACCTGTAGGGGCATTATCATTAGATAGATTTAAACAATGTCTAGAGTTAGAAGTTAACAAGTTAACAAGCCGATCGGTGTAATATAACCAGCTGTCGCCGCGCCGCGTGCCTGCGAAGCTGGTGTGTTACGCCGAAGGGCGGTTATACCGGCTATACAGATACAGATATTAGAGGATGGTTTCAGCAGACAGTAGTAAGATATCCGTCTTTTGTTCACTTCAGGAAGTTACTGCGGTAGTACCAGGCCGGCCACCCTCACCACCCGATCCGAGGTTCGCATCGTCTTCTCTACGGACTACAGTGTCACGGCGTCCGGGTTTTCCCTGACCTACAGCCGCGGAGGTGAAATCATCACAACCACCACGGTCCCCGTTCCCACCTACGCTCCTGGTGAGTTTACAACTGTATTGAAAGTAGAATTAACCGATGATGATGAAGTGGAATGATGTCTGGCAATAGTTACTTTACACGATAAACTTTGCCGGTGTGTTATAATCGCTAATGCAGATTTAACTTTGTGTAGAGTGAGCCCTGTATATCTAACTCTTCATAAACTTGTGGGGCGTTAATTGTTTTCGGGGAGCGACGCGACGGAGGGGCCCCTTTTCCACCGGGGGAGTTTGCCGGGGAGAGAGTTTTTGTTGAGCGGTGAAAAAGTCTCTCCCTGGCAAACTCCCTCGGCGAGAAAACCGTCCCTCCGCGGCATAAGTCGCGCCGCTCCTCGAAAAAAAATTAACGCCGATGCCCTACAAGTCTGCGAAGGAGGCTCGGTGGTACTTTTACTCGACTATGCAGGAATTTCTGTGTGTCAAATGTCTCCGTCCGTCGCCCATGACCTTCCTGCACATTTGCCGCTCCAGGATCATGCGGAACGCCTGCCATCCAGCCCCGCAGCTCAGAGATGCTGAGGTACGACCAGGCTGAGGGCCGCATCGTCAACGGAGACGACGCCACCCCTCACAGCTGGCCCTGGCAGGTGTCTCTGCAGGTGAGACACAAATATGATTGTGGAAAAAAATAAAGTGGTCCCCAGCTAAAAAGAACTTGGACTCATGCTGACTCCGTCTTCTTCAGTTACCTGGCCCAATCACTCCCAGCACAAGCGGCTTTATGTACGCGTGGCGTCAACAATGGGTCAAACGTTCGAAGTAGATACCGTCCCCCGTCCCGAGAGAAATATGATCGTAATAAACACATTTTGTTCATCATTTCCCCAGACCTCCACAGGCTGGCACTACTGCGGCGGTTCTATCGTGAACAACGAGTGGGTCGTCACTGCAGCTCACTGTGATCCCTCGTAAGTCCTTTTCTTGTCAAGTGTACAGGTCTGTACGTCAGTTTTATAGGCTAGAAGGTGTACTTACCACTGTTGTAGGAATTTGGTCTTCGCGATTTGGCTGACCAGTGTCATGGTCGCCTAGCTCTCCAAATAGCAATAGGACTCAAAGTTCCAAATGGAGTGCTACAACAAATTTGGTAATCTCGACCCTACAGCAATTGAAACCAGTACTGTTGTAAAAGGGTCACTCGATACCTACATGTAGCACCGTGCTCAACCTACAGTGTATCTGCAGACGAAACTACGACAGCAATCCCACTTCTGACACCATCTTTAGTCGTGTAATGGTTGACTCCGTAGTTAAATCCACTCGCTGATAAAAGTCTTATGTACGCTTCATTTATCACGAGAAAGACAGATCGGCACTACCTACTAGTACTTTTTACTAATGATATACACAACATCATTTTCGCACTGTCAACGTTTCCGCAGCATTTCCGGCGATTACGTCATCCTGGGAGAGCACAACAAGGGCGGCGGCACCGAGCCCATCCAGAGCAAGCGCATCTCCAAGAAGCTCTGCCACCAGCAGTACAACTCCAACACCATCGACTACGACATCTGCCTACTGAAGCTGGCCACCCCCGCCGAGTTCAACACCAACGTCCACCCGGTCTGTCTGGCGCAAGCCGGCGACGATGCTTCCTTCCCCGCTGGAATGAGCTGCTACACCTCAGGATGGGGAAAGACCTCTGCCTCTTGTGAGTTTTCGTTTTTAACGTAACGTGCTCTTTTTTAAAACAGTACCTGATAAACGTTAAAGGGGCTGAGCATATCGAGTAGATAGAGTAGGGCTGAGTAGATAGAATATATGCAGATCCAGTCTTTTTAGCAGAAAGGCGACAGAAGAAGCGTTCTAAAGCTTAAAAGGCAGGAGTACGTACGTCACCTTGTCCCACCCTCGTCTGGAGGGTCGGGGACTATGGTCACATCTAGCACAATCCTTCACCATCCTTAAAAGATTATCTACGTCAAAATAACGACTGTACCCCTTTTCCGCCAGCCTCCACCACCCCCGACATCCTGCAGCAGGCCATGATCCCCCTCATCAGCACATCGAGTTGCCAGTCTGCCTGGGGAAGTGTCAACACCATCACTGACAGGATGATCTGCGCTGGAGCCGATGGCGCTACTTCATGCATGGTGAGACCGTCGTGTATTTTGTACCAAACACCAATGTACACACCACTGAACTCTTCAATGAGATACTATAAGCCTGTCAATGACACCAAGGGTAGAAAACAAATATTTCAGAGCAGTAAAGATACGAAGATTAGTGCAGCCCCAACGAATGCAAAAATCTTTACTTGATCCGTCCCAAGTAGAGAGTATTAGACATGGGTGGGTGGAGATAGGGGTTCAGTTGATTGACAGGGTTGTGACTCGGAACGCCCTGGGTAATAGAATGCGGCATGAGGTTGCCAGAAATGCGTACTTTGTAACCATGATATGAAAGACAAAAGTGCAATGCCGGAATAAGCTACGCTACGTCATACAACCTTATGATGTATTTCAATCGGGTAGAGTTCCAATGCATTCACACAATCCCCAAACACTTTCCAGAAGTCGGTAATCTTCTACTAGTATTTCTTGTTTCTAACGTTTTTCTCTTTTTCTGTGCCGCCAGGGTGACTCTGGCGGCCCGCTGGTGTGCCAGAAGGACGGCGCCTGGAACCTGGTGGGAGTTGTGTCCTGGGGAAGCTCCCAGTGCAGCACCTCCACCCCTGCCGTGTACGCACGCGTCACCAACCTCCGCCAGTGGCTGGAAAACACCATGGCCAACAACTAAACTAGCGTCCAACGTCCGGTTCCCTCCCAACAACTTAGTAGTACACTAGTATCTAATATGTCCTACCTGTAGCGAATAGACGAATCCTGGCCACCAAACGCTCAGCCAATGAGAGAATGGCAATTAGCGGTTCGACCAATGACAGAGTGGCTACATCTCCGTCAAATGTTTGCATTTGCATGTTTCGATTCTGCATTTCTACGTTATGACGGAATGGAACGTGGCTACGGGAATGATCTATTGCAGAGTCTTTAGACCAAGTCTTCTTTTCGCTCAGGGACGGTAAAGTTGGATAAAGGGGAACGTTGAAAAATGATTTCATGCCATTGACCAGGAGCAACTCTATTAAAGAGAGATCCTTGGTTTGGATTTAATAAAGTTCATGATACACAATACTTGGATCAGTCTTCTTTCTTTTACAGTCCGATTGCCTTTCCTATGATGTCACAAATCATGTCCAGGTATCATACCATTACATGAACCGAGGTGTAAAGATGTAACATCATCTGATGATACTGATTCTTAGTAATCATCAGATGTAATCCAAAGACGTAATAAGACAGTTCGATTCGGGGAACTTCATGCGAAGAAAAGATCCAAGCAGCAGGTCTTCGGGTAGCTTCAAGACAGTATCAAATTGGCTAGTCATTTTCCAATACGCCTCCAAGGTGGTACCCAATGGATACAGGCGGCGAATACAGACTCACTCGCCCTAGAGAATCTGCTTGGGGATTATATAACCATAAATATAACGTTGAAGCAAGCACAGTTGTATGCGGCAGTTTGATGGAGCAAAATTTACACAGTGTTTAAGATTCGTCGGCTAGGCCAGGGGCGCCTAAGCATTAGCACGAATCTTAAAGAATTCCGGACGAAATGAAGAGTAGCTGACATGTAAATAAGTATTCGTGATCCTGACAAGTGAACACCATGCATTATCATACAGCCACTAGGCGTTGGCCAATCAGATCTCCCCATTACAAATTGGCTATCGTGAGGCCATAATTTACCAGTGGGGATTGAATTAAAATCCTATAAACACCACGACCAATCAGAGCCCACCGATAAATGACCGCTGGGGACCCCGAAAGGACGTCAGATCAAACACTGGTGATTTGGGTTGAAGAACAAACTCTGTCTAAGAATTTGCCCTGATCTTAAAGCAGATCATACAGTGGCAAGACAATATCCACTGACCAGAGGAGTGTCCTTCGGTGGCTGATGGATACTGCCTGGCCACCGTATGATCTGCTTGGAGATTAGATTGACCGATATCTCTGCAGAGATAGCAAATTAATCTTTAAGTAGAAGATTTTAGCGAGTGGGGCGACCTGGAAGAGCCTACAGGACCAGAGCCTGTGTATATGTATCTGTGTATAATGTCCTTGGTATGTTATAAAAATATCATTTTTCGAGATGGTTCATAAGTATTGCATAAGTAGTTCTCCGTATGTTCCATTCGCAAGGAAATGACCACCATCAGCTAAGCACTGGCTGATAACGGCCACCTCTCCACATGTTTGCTCTGGACTTGAAAACTCTCGAGTTATAAGTAGGCCGTACTTCTAACGATGCTTAAAGTTTATCTCCAAGCAGATCCTAAGGTGGCAAGGCAGCACTAGTATCCATTGGCCAGAGGAGTGTCCATTCGTTGGCTAATGGACACTCCTCGGGCCTTGCCACCGTAGGATCTGCTTGGAGATTACTGAATAACATACCACACAGCCACCTGAGGACACGTTCACTTGTGTTTGGGCACGGCCACGTTCGTGCTAGGCCGTCCTCACGGTTTTAATGTCGTACAATTTTCAAGCAGAAAACGACTATCGCAAGAGTGTCATCAGTTTGCGATCGTACGTACGACGTATATTATCCGCGTCCTTGGCGTAAAGGTTCGGGCTCATAAAAGTATCTGCATTCATCTAATGTGTCCCAAAGATGCTGAGCGTGTGTCTTGGCTGTGGATCATTAGAAGATGCTTCATACGACTGAAAGTTGGTGACCATTTTACACGTTAAGACACGCTTTTCGTCCTTGACCTTATACATCCTACACTACTGTACTGTTATCTTAAGTACCCATATCTGTATCTATATCTGTATAGACGTTTTAACCAACCCTTGGCTTAACACACCAGCTTCTGTATCTGTATAGCTTGTATAACTGCCCCTCGACGTAACACACCAGCTTAATTGCAGGTTGGGATGCTCCATGAGTTTTATGGTACAGCGTAACAAAATATAACATAACATAATGTAACGTAACGTAACGTAACAACATAACATCATAGCATCATAACATCACAACATACTCATGTAAAATTAGTTGAACATCTTAACCTAAGGTCTTAAGTAGTATTTAGTGATACAATATATCAAGCTGTTATTCTTGAAAATAACAAGTTTAACAGGCAAACACTCCGGTTAACTCTCAGGAAATGATAAATTGATAAATCTATCTTCACGTCACATCAAAAGCGCGACCATCTGTCCTTTTCTCTGGGTTACTGCCACACGTTTTGTATAAATACCGGCGCCAATGCCAGGTTCTTTCATCACTCCGAAAGCCGATTCTACAAGGTGTTGTGAGTCTCCAAGCAAGATGATCTGGCTTCTGTGTGTCCTTTCTCTGGTGTCTTACGCCAAGGGTAATTTTTTTCTTTAGAATCTCTTTCTTTCTTCAAGTTATCTGATGTTTATGTATTTAGGTGATATTAATATACTTTTTGGCAAACTTCACGGCATTCCTTCGATGGCCGTGCATGTGTCCCGCAAAATTCAGCCGTTTCGGTGCTGAAAAGGCTGTCTTAGATTCTGTAATCTCGAAGTAGATTTCTTCCAGGCAATAGACTGTAACCTGCTTGGAGATTACATTATCGGCGATTGGGTCTGTCAAAGCCTGCTTGAAAAGTGTATGATGTCAAAATCTTAGAACGGCCTACGACTAATCTCAAAGCAGATTCCGTGGGACAAGGGGGCCGCATCCATTGGCCTTCTGTATTAACCGCTTGCCGCCCCACGAATGGATACAGGAGGCCAATATAGACTCTCCTTGCCCTACAGAATCTGCTTGGAGATTACATGTACTCGTACATACGACAAATGTGACCGTACCAGAACGTATTATAGTCTCCACAAGACACTTTTGCAGGCTGAATAAATAGGCAAACTGGACCCTCTATGGCCGACTAACTACCCTGGCCAGCTACATTCTTCTTAGCCCGATTTCTACTATTTGTTCAACCTGCAAAAGTGTCTGGTGGAGACTAGCACCATAACGTATTACTCCATGTTGTCCGCATGCAGCCCAATCCTGCGGCACGCCCGCCATCTCGCCGCTCATGACGAAACGGCTGGTGTACGACTTCGCTTCGGAGCGAATCGTTGGCGGACAAGAGGCCAACCCGCACAGCTGGCCCTGGCAGGTGTCTCTCCAGGTAAGGCAACAAGATCTTTTGCACATGTCTGTCTAAACCGATACCCCACCGGGTAGTTTAAGGAAAAAAGGGAAAGTTAGTCTCATACCCTTTTTTGAGGAGGGACTGTGGTAGTGGGTCGTTATCTACTGTGTCTAGGACACAAGGTGGAGCCCATCCCTCTCCTTCCACTGCCTTTACCTCCCCAATCGAAGTCATTTTAATATAATAGTCTTCAAACAACGTACTACAAAATGCCTTGATTCAAACTCTTCGTTTTCTTCACCATTTCTGCAGACTTCTTCAGGCTTTCACTACTGCGGCGGTTCCCTTCTGAACTCCGAGTGGGTCGTCACCGCGGCTCACTGTGATCCCAGGTACAGAAACCCTTTCTCTTGTACTCTATCTTTAGCCCTTGTCAGGCTAGCATGAATTCTGTATCTGTACCTGTAACTCTATAGCCGGTATAACCAGCCTTCTTCGTAACACACCAGCCTCTGTATCTGTATAGCCGGTATAAGTTACTATAACCAACCCTCAGCGTAACACGCCAGCTTCGCGGGCACGTGGCGCGGCGGTAGCTGACTATATCACACCGAACGACTTGTTATACCTAACCCTTGAACATCTACATAACATATTGTTTTTACTCAGTTTCTTCCTCCTCTTCCGTTCCAAACACTAACCTCTGACCTGGCCAATGGCATGATTTGTTGACGTCTGCCACCATGGTGACTGGTGTTGGGTTACATAATGTTGCAATTTCATGGTCTGCTCTACTCCTGTCACCATATACTAGTAGTACATGTATGTGAATGTGTTTGAGTAAAAAAATAACAGGGCAGACCATGTTCGAAGGTAAACATTATGCATTTGCTTTGCAAATGTTACTTCTCTAGTTGTAAACTATATCTGTATCTCACATCCCTTCTTGTCGTCTGCAGCATCACCGACGATTACGTCATCCTGGGGGAACACGACAAGGGCGGCGGCTCCGAGGCCATCCAGCGCCTGCGCATCGCCGGGAAGTTCTGCCACACTCAGTACGACTCCAACACCATCGACTACGACATCTGCCTGCTGAAGCTGGCCACCCCCGCCGTTATGGGTGAGACCGTCCACCCCGTGTGCGTGGCTGAGTACGGGGACGAGGCGTCCTTCCCTGCCGGAATGCGCTGCATGGTGTCTGGCTGGGGACTGCTTCGTTCCACCAGTGAGTGGAGTTAATTCTCTTTGAGGGCCTGCATGGGGGTAGTGATTACGAATTACGCAAAATTTTCGCCGCCGATTACGGATTACGTTAAAGTCTCAGAGCTGATTACGACCTTACGCTTTGCGGCTAATGTACTATTACGAATTACGTTGATTTTGGGGAAGGCTGCCTACGGATAACAACGACTAAAAAGACCTGATTTCGCCTTACGAAAAAGGGCATGCAGTCCCCCTCCTCTATCAGGCTTCGGGAGGCGACTGGAAAGAGTAGAAACTGGTGCGGCAAACTGTACTCTCTAGCGGACCAATTCCCCCGGCATATTATCTCTCTATCGGCCAATTTCTACTCTTTCCAGCCGCCTCCCGAAGCCGCTGGTAGAGGCTAAGTACAGTTATCGTTACCTTCGCCAAGAAGGCTATGTTTTTGGTAGCCTCCTTTATAGACTTGTCCACTGCATGCAGTACCATAGTACCAAGCCGCCAGCAGATTGCAGGGGGCCAAAAATCTAATACATGTAATTTCGAGGTTTAATCAAGGCCTACCCACATACCAAATCTTAAGACAATTCAACCCTAGCATCATAAAGTAACCAGACGGAGCAGCCAGACGGTCAACAAAGAGTTTAACTATTCTCTTACTTTTTTTTTCTTTAGGCCAGTTCACCCCTGACCAGCTGCAGCAGGCTGAGCTGCCCCTGGTGGGCACGCCGGCCTGCTCGGACGCCTGGCCCGGCTACATCACGGACAGGATGATCTGCGCCGGGGCCGAGGGGACGTCTTCTTCCTGCATGGTGAGAACAACATATTTTTTGTTTAAAGTTAAAACATTTGGTTCAACACAAAGATTCTCTCACCTAGAGCTTTCGACCAGTCACTCTGGTCTTCCTCAGTAGACTGACCCAGTGAAGCTTGTCACGTGGCTTCTTTGAAGTGTGACGTCAACACTGGGTCAAAGGTATCTTGTAGACGATGTTGGCCCCCGTCGCGGTTCAATGTAGGACAAAAAGGTTTAACTTTAAACATGTAACTACCAACACAGATGAACTTTCATGACAACATATTTTTTTTTATTCCAACATGTAATCACAAGACGTGGTGGGGATACACTCAAGTATTTTCAACCCATATTTATGCCGCCACCAACGCAGGGGACAATATCATACTTATTTTCACCTGAGCGAAGTGAGGAAAGTCGTGTAAAGTGCTTTCTCAATGGCACAAGATTGGTGGCATGTCAGGACTCGAACCCGGGACCTCTTGATTCCGAGTCGAGACCCCATTTTAATGCTGGACAATTCAAGCAGGTTTTAACAAAACCAACAATCCACAAGGATTTAAGACAGCCTTGAAATATTTGATTCTTAAATATCTTGTTTCTAACGTTTTTCTCTTTTTTGTGTGCCCCTCCAGGGTGACTCTGGCGGCCCGCTGGTGTGCCAGAAGGACGGCGCCTGGACCCTGGTGGGAGTTGTGTCCTGGGGAAGCTCCCGTTGTCACACCACGCTGCCGGGCGTGTACGCGCGCGTCACCGACCTCCGCCAGTGGATGGACAACACCATGTCCCGCAACTAAACCTGCGTCACTCCATAGCCTCCATAGCATGCCAAAAACTGGGGGTTTTGGGGTCTTCAGTGTCTTTGGGATCTTTTATGTGCTATGTTCTGATTGCATATAAACAAGATAGCCCGCCTGGTTGAATAACCCCTGTTTTTGACTGGGCATCAGAAAACAGCCGAAGACCACCAACCCTCCAGTATAAAATAAGCCTGCTACGGAGGCTAGTCACTCCACTACATGTACATCTAGCTCTCCTGGTAGACTACCAACAATATCGGGAGTATACCCCCCCCCCTCCCTTACACATGGCTGAAACATCTGTTTCAACCAGGGGAGGGGAGGCAGAGGAAGAGCTAAATGAGCACTCGTTTGAAAATGATTTATACCTGAAATTAGTCACAATAAAAATGGATTGAATGAATGAAGAGTTTGTGATGTAGTGTTTCAACTTCATGACAATGAAGGAGATGTGTCTAAGGCACGCAATCTGGTTACAATACACTGAACGACCAGTTAACGTTACACCTATAAAAACATTTGAACATCTAACTGCAAGCCTTGTCTAGTTTAGTGCACCTACTGGTCTTTGTGGCAGTAAGTTCCACTTTACTATAGTTAACGTCATATGGAGTTCTTGAACACCCCAAAACTCTTTTACTTGAAGGCATAACTATTTCTTGTTCTTTTATTTTCTCAGCTGGTATTTGAATTACTTAATGCATGTAGTTTGTACGTCAATCGGTTTATTAGTCAGTTTGTACATCATGGAAAGTCAGGACATTTTCCGTCTGTGTTTGAGTGACACCCACTGTAGGTTGTAGACACTACAGAAGCCTAATTCTCGCTTAGGCCATGTTGATTTGATTATATGGATGACATATCCGCGCGCGCATGAATTTTCGGCCGTTTCCAAAAAAAAAAGAGTTTTCAACCATACTGTAAATCGTACAAAACAGTTGTAAAATGAGCAAAAATATACCGTAAGTTACAAAAAAATAAGTCAAAACTATACCAATGTCGTAGAATGCCAAAATCAAACAAAAAAAGACGAAATTGTAAGGAAATGAACTTGAAGATTAGATTATTCGCCAAACCATATTCTGTCCCATTTGTTCAACCCTCATGACCACGTAGATTTCATAATGAAAACAACTTTTTTTTGCAAAACTTTTTTTATTCGCACGCGCGCATCAGTTTTGGGGCTCCCGGAGGATGTCATCCATATAATCAAATCAACATGGCCTTACTCTCGCTACACATACAAACAACAAAGAAACCTAACGCCTTACTCTAATTTGATCATCAACCTGACAATGTTGAAACACGGATGGACAAATTGCTTATAGTCGGACGCTTGTAAAACCCAGTCGGGACGCATTTTCCACCTGTTGAGCATCGTGAATGGCCACAAGTCGTCATCAGCGGTTAGCTGTGAGTAACGCGTCACCCACGATTGTACACGCGCTATAAACAACGATTTATGTCGAGTCCCCTTTAGGCTAGTCCTTGCACTCAAGCCAACTCCGTACTGCTTTTGTATAGTCTCTACCGGACTAACTACGCTGGATATATATATAGGAGAATATTTGCCAGGGGAGTTTGGCCGCCTTGTAGGTTTGACAGGTCGCGCCTTCGGAGGGAAAGAAACTACCTCCCCGCGGCCGGACTGCCCTGGCCAATTTTACTCTATTTTTTGCCGAATTCTACGATCCGTATTCCCGTAGAAAGGCCTGGTGGAGGCTATTAAACTGCTTTTGTGTGAGAGAAAAGAAATACAGTATCACGCCACATCTGTGCGGGACAATAGGGCAGTGATGGGTTGTTGGTTTTGCCCATTGTTCGGGTTAATAACCGTATACAGACTGCTGTAGGCGGGATCAGTTTGTGCAGCTGGCTCGCCGACAAATTGAAGACACAAGGGTCATGGACACTCCTTACATCCTTTCATACTACATCAAATACGGGTAGACAGGGCTGGTAGATAATAAAATAAACGATCAGTTGGCTGAGAATCATGCATGTGTATAAAAAAAGTTGATATGGAGTGTCGCAAACCATTGGCAGATACATGTACATAAAGGTACGATTTATGAATGGATTCTATCAATCATAATTAGATAAAGACATTCGTTTAAATAGCAATATTACCTGTATTTTTTCAACGTTCACAGTCACGATGGATATGTTCCTTTGTGATATGATATCTCTTTTGTATGTTTTGAGTTGAAAACGCTGTCTCCATAAGCTCACTAAAAACTGTCACACGTCGGAATGACCCTTGTGGTTGCGGTGATGATAACTAAGCGTAAATACGCCCCTCTATATCTTTGTATCCCCATTCAAAGAAGTACAAATGGGTTGCCTTGAAATCTATGTAGGGTTCAATATTCCGAGCTATATTTGCTGTCAGTTTGGCTTATCTATCTGCAAACGGCTAACGTTTTGTTGGAAATAAAGCAGGACGAGGTACCGTGCACCTATACTTTGTTCTAATAAGTAGTCCCCTTTGCGGTTTACTGTTTGCTTTTCTTTTTTTACTCTGACAATAATTGTGACAGAAATTGCCCGCTGAATGAAGCGCCCCGCCAAGATTAATGCCCAGTACGGGTCACTGCGCGGCCGGCTGTAATGCCAAATTGGACGGGATTGTTGCCCGGGGAAACTGGGAGATAATTCCTCACCGTTTTGGTGTTCGGCCAGGAGCCAGGAAATGATGACAGATGACATAATCATCCTGTTGACACCTGAATTTTGATCTCCAAGCAGATGTTGGGTTGGAGGTAAAGTCGTGACGTTTTCTCGCTGACAAAAACGACATTTTGTAACAAAAGAAAACTAGAAGTATACAATGTTGAAATGTGTAGGTTTGCTTCTCTGCACATGCATCTACATGTGTATATGAGGGGTGCACAACGTTAAAACAATGTCCATGGCCGACATACATATTATACAGCCGTATGTAGATGGAGTTTCAGTGTGTGCATGAGGAGCCCTTTCTCTGTCTCTGTCTGTCTGTCTGTCTGTCTCTCTCTCTCTCTGTGTATCTCTGTGCGTTGATCTCTTTCTTCCTCTATCCCTTGAAGTTCTTTAAATATGTTTGCCTGTCTGTCTTTCTGTTCGCAAATGACTACCCCTAGGGACCGTCGCGTTTGGACTCTGCCACCATCCACTCAATTTGTCCCCTTGAAATAACCCTAAGTTAATAACACATACATACTTACGTAATACATGCGTGAAGCATTAGGAGTAGGAAATGGCTGAAATTGATCCTGATGAGATAACGAGACCGTTTATCACAAATGGTGGTCGGGAAATATCCTGTGCCAACATGGTCAACATCGCTTGCTCTTAGGTAATTGCTAGCCATAGATGATACTAACTACAGATGATAATTCTAGTAAAAGAAATTTCTTCAAGCCATTTAAGCTATGAGTAAGCAAGGACATTATATTCTGTGTATAATGTCCTTGGTGTATGAAACAAAAGAGTGAAACAATTTCTATTAAAGTTGTCCAGTTCTGCATCGAATTAAAGCCACTTAACATGAGTTATGTTTTAGATGACGTTACCATGGCAAGTTTCAACACTTTCGAATTTCTTTCATATTACGGTAAAGTTTCCATGAAAGCTATGCTGAAATATAGTTGATTGCTACCACGAGTTAATAATCTGACTTCTTTTATCTAATATTATCAACAGATAGCCTTTATTGTACATCCATGTCCTACAGACTTTAAAAAAAATACAAAAGTAGTAGTAACGTACATCTATTGACAGGACCTCTTATACTAATCTAAAACATGGGTTCTAAAACTAGTATAATACATAGGTTCGGCTTCAATTTTCAATTCAGACGTCTGTCTAACTGTTATTTATCTTCTCCTAGATATAATTGAGCAATTATCACCAGTTAGATCAGCTGCCCAAAGGGTCAATCCTTATAATGGGGACCAATTTACCCCCATCTCCGGGCATTGTTAGTGACGTTACGCCTCTGAGAGAATAATGTACGGGGCTATAACGAGCTGGGTAGAGGTCTAGTCGTGTATATAGAGGGGTGAGAAGCAGTCGTAACTGGTCCTGACTTTGCCGTTTTCTGTTGTAACTTCGTGGTCTTCTGTAGTGGATGGACCGTCGCTTTCATCGAATCAACCGTCGACAAAATATCTGCTACATTCAGCACGGACATCGCAAACGGCACTCTGGGCCTGCCTAGCTTTTTATGCCGGAGGAGAGTTTGTAAAAATTCTCTCTTTCAGTTTGGAGCAAAGTTACCGAAGCTCTATCTTGTCAAGAATCCCGTAGACTTTCATATCTTTATCAAATCTGCGACGGAGACGCTTTCAACCTCAGGAGGAAGGAAGCACCGCTGTATCTTTGACGACTTTTGGGGGAACGATTTTGACGGAGAGAAGTCTGGAAACGTCGGCGGGGATGACTTCTAACCCTGCCGCCTCGATGTCACGGCGTCTGACGGGGTTTTCCGTCAGGGACATCCTCGGCTGGGGAGAGCATGACGTCAGAGAACCCACACCTGCACGGGAGGACAGGGAACAGGACGGTGAGACGTTTTGAGGTTCCCAATAGAACCGGTATCTAACATACATGTATATCGCTGTCAACAAGTACAGTAGGTGCATTATCACTAGCTTTAAACAATGTTCAGAGTTAGATGTTCAAGGGTTAGGTGTAACAAGACGTTCGGTGTAATATAGCCAGCTGCCGCCGCGCCACGTGCCCGCGAAGCTGGTGTGTTACGCCGAAGGGCAGTTATACCGGCTATACAGATACAGATATCTAACAGATCCATTTAAACATCATTCGGAGACGAGACGAGGTTTAACCTATGTAGAAAAGTAACTTTAGAATCCATGTTGACTAGTATTAGAGTTCCGGCCAATGTACGTTACTTGTCCTTTTGTATTTCTTTGTATGTCTGTATTTATCCTGATAGGGCTATCCTGAGAAAGGCTATATGCCTATTATTACTGTTCGCATCATTAACGATTTAGGGATAGGTGTTATAATGTTATAATGACGTGGGAAACCGGGCTTAATGTGAAGTGAAATGGAATAATTATATAGCCATTTCACTCATGATATAACGTTTTGTTACAGTTTAGCGTTTTACTTGTTACCTGATGTCACAAATGCCGTGGAACAAAAAAAAGGGAAATATTATAGAGATAGTATAGATTTAGCCAATGATTATATAATCTCTCCCAACAGTCTAACTAGGGGCCTAGTCAGTGAGTGACTACCGTATCCAGAACTGTGCATGTCTAGCTTTAGGCCACACCAATTTAATTCGTTGGTTCTCGGATTTTTTTAGAAAAAATATGAAGCGACAGGGCGAAAAAAAATAAAAAATAAAAACAGGTCTAGGCATCCTATTATAGCCCCAAGTGCTACAATATGAGCCATGAAGTCAACGAAAAAGGCTGGGTTAAAATGTAATTCGTTGGTTCTCGGATTTTTTCAGAAAAAATATGAAGCGACAGGGCGAAAAAAAATAAAAAATAAAAACAGGTCTAGGCATCCTATTATAGCCCCAAGTTCTACAATATGAGCAATGAAGTCAACGAAAAAGGCTGGGTTAAAATTTAAAGTAAAAATTTAACGAATTAAATCAAATTTTGAACTTTTAATCAAACCACTGCATTGATAGATGGAAAAACTGAAACAACTAGGAAGAAAAGGAATTTCCTCAACTGTTGGGGGCAAAATATGAGCATTTTTGAGTTGATTCAGAACCAGAAGCTTTTTTTTTTTGCAAATCAGAAAAAAATGAAGAGGCGAATCCGAGAACCAACAAATTAAATTGGTGTGGCCTTATGCTTGAATGGGTTTGGATTAGGATCAGGCACTGTTCTGGATAGTCTCTGCGTGTCTAACTCTACTAGTATTTGGCACCGTAAATTCTGGAAATGCATGCACTAGTAGTATACAGAATCTTGTTTGAGCATGGTTCTGGATAAAGTATACTGGATACACGCATGGTCGCTGGAAGCACGATTCAAGTTTTGTCAGGCTATAGTATATATATAGATGTGGTAATGTTGCTTACACGTACACTAGAAGAAGAGATGTGACATATAACGACGATTACAAGTGGTTGCAGTTAATTATCCTTTTCAATAACTTACGTTCTATTCTAACACCACAGTCGTTTTAATCGAAGAAACCGTGAGCAACAAGAGCCCACCACCCACCGTCGTGACCTCTAAAGCTGAACTTAAGCACAAGTCAAGGTCACCGCAGACAAACGAAGAGGAAGACACCGGCGATAAAGACGAGAGGGGAGGGAAGAAGAAAAAGACCAGGTACAGGTGAGTAGTATAGGGCGAGCTGAGCAACCCTTTTCCGTCAGCTACATGCATAATATTTTGCCTCCCAGTTATGTATGGTTGATTCAACTTACTACATTAAAACAATCATACCAAAAAATTGACTTTAAAAGTCCAGTTTTGCTACCCTGAAACTGTTTGAAGAAAATCAAACCTATAAGTACATACGGAAGTTTGAAATCTACGATTTTTTTTATTTTCTCATCACAGAACGACGTTTTCGACCTACCAGCTAGAAGAACTGGAGAAGGCCTTCGAACGAGCTCCCTACCCAGACGTCTTTGCGCGAGAGGAGCTGGCCATGAGGCTGAACTTGAGCGAGGCCAGGGTTCAGGTTGGTTAATGAGTTATGCTGTAGTTAACTAATTAGTCGATAACTTACCCATGTAAATAGTCTGTAACAGGAGAAACTGTCGCCATATAAAGGATACTAAAGTTTTGATGATTTCTGGTTAAACTATTTTCTCTGTAATCGTTTTTTGATTAACTGTTGTATATTTTTACGTGCTTTTTAACGTATTTTCAGTACGTACATTTTATCCTCATTGATTAGGTCTTTCGAAAGCAAGAAGTTGAGCCAAACTCGTCGTGTAAAACAATCACGTAGACATTAAATACGGGATATTCAGCTCAGGGCTAATAACACAATTATGGTAAATTGGAGCTGATTGGGCTAATCAAATATGATGGATGCTTGGCATGAGGGACTATAATGAAAATTACCTCCCCTATTTCGGAATAAAAGACCGATATCATGTAGCCAGTCTTTAATTGGTTTAACCGCTAATTGCCACCCTCTTATTGGTTGAAAAGATAACTGTCAATCTCTCTTTGGTTGAATTGTGATGGACACTCAGGATCGGTCTATTTGACAGGTTTGGTTCCAGAACAGACGGGCCAAGTGGCGCAAGCGCGAAACACCCCGGCGCTCTGCTGACCAGCTGAACAGTAAGTTTTCGTTGTATCCTCTCAACTTCTCTTTGTTTTGTTCTTGTCAACAGAAAACGTATAGACCTGGATCCGTTTATAGGAAGCCGTTTTATGTGCGATATTACAGTGTGCGCATAAGTTTTATATATTAGCTCTTAATGTGATTTTCATTTGGTTCCACAAACTAGAGCAAAAGTCAAAGGATTGTAAGACGACTTTTGCTGCTGTCAAAAGTGATAACGTTACATCTATGTGGACATGTATCGTCAAATTACTTCACTGTCTTCTCAATTTTGTGCAAGGTACTTTGCTCACTTGATGATCATCATTAAGTACCTAATAGAATGTCAAAATGTTTGACAAGCCATCGATGCTACAGTTCTAACTACGAGTACAACTTGTTCTTGTCCAATAGCATTGTTGTAAGCAATAGTGTAGATATACGTTGGATATATTTAGTACTTCTTAAGAACTTGCCATACATTGTACCTGTTGCAATTGCTGTACAATAAAGTTTGGTTGGTTGATTGGTTGATTGATTGATTGATTGATTGATTGATTAATTGATATGTTTTTTCAGGGCTGTACTGTTCCTTGGCCGCCGGGTCTTCCTCCTGCAGCGCTCGGAGGCTCCTCAGGGGGGGTCTTCCCGAGACCAACAACGTCACATCCGGCTGGACCGCCGCCTCCCACCACCACCCCTTTCTCCTCCCGGCATCCCTCATGACGTCACACCTCACCTTCGTCCAGTCCTCCCAGACGTCACTTCCGGGGGCTTCCGTGACGTCACACGTGACGCGACAGGAGGGCGTGACGTCACAGATGGGTCTCCTGCCCACTGGTCTCCATGGCGACGGCCCTTCTGCAGACGTTTCAGGTATTCTGCATCTGATACTATATTGAATCAGACACACAAAATAGCGTAGTATATATTATGTAGTTAGTTTTATAAATCCATTTAGATATATTACCATGTAAGCCACGTTCCTTAGCTTGTATATATCACGTTTATAAAGTAGTGTAGTATTAGACAAGTATTGATGCCCTTGGGAAAGGAACTTAACACGACTTTCCTCACTTAATTAGTATTGCCCTGTCCTGTATTTGTACTCTGTGTTGTTGGCAGCATAAAATATAACTTGAGTGTGCTGTCGCCATCATTTGGTCATGAAATGTTGGAATATAGAAATAAAGGATTGATACATGCATATAGAAATCTTATTAGCATCAGTACAGAAGGATACCTACCTAAAGCATTAGATAGATATCATCATAAGATAGATATTAGAGTAGATATAGCCTCTGTAGCAGGCTTATAGAACTGGGGATTTGGTGATCTTCGGCTGTTTTCTGATTAGCCCAGTTCAAAAAAACATGGGCAATTCAACCAGGCCGGCTATGTTGTCTATATGCAATCACAAAATAGCACACAAAAGCTCCCAAAGACCCTGAAGACCCCCAAAATTAAACCCCCAGTTTTTGGCATGCTATGGAGGCTAGAGTAGATATCAGTTTGATATGTTGCATCTCTGAAAAACTTGCCATACATTGTACCTGTGACGACTGTTGTGCAATAAAGTTTGATTTGATTTGTTTTTAGTCCCCACGGAAGGTTCGTCCCACCACAAGCACGCGGGGAAACGCCAGAGGAGCGGGGAGAAGAGCTTCCCGGCAGGAATGCTCGGGGAGTACCGACGGCTGGCCAGCCTCGGCACGCTCAGGATGCGCGCTCGGCAGTTCGAGGAAAAACTCTCCTCTACTTGACCCGAAAACCTTGAATTTCATACTACAGAAAGCAAACTTTGATTCTTGCCTGTTATTAACGTTTTGTGCGATTTTATGATAGCCTCTCACTCCGTGTTCCTCTCGTATTTACGTATGCAGAAGTAACGTCAACAAACAGTTAATAAGTTCATAAATCTAGAGTTCCATTCTAATACCGCTCTATTTCTACGAGTATGTCTATATGAGCTTCCAGTCCTTCTTTTCATACCAATAAGGTTAGATGCTTGCATGTTCAGCACTGGCACTGAAATATTCGGAAAGGGATATGCATGCTATGGGGATAACAAATACTGTAATAGCCTGAATTGTCATCAACTTTGTATGGGGAAAAATACTTTACATATTGTCGACTTAAAAGGTTAAGGGCGTCAGAACCTTATACGTATCCATTATTTGTTCTTGTGAATTATTCAAACGGCTGCCAATAGTGCCTTATTATATTATACTCAATGAACGTTTTTGTCTGCAAACTTTGGTGAACAAAAGAGCGATCACACATTCTGATGGGAAGAATAAATTAAGAACCTATGCAATTTCTATGCCTCATGTGTTGAATTGGTTTATTTCTTCGGAAACTACTTTAGTTCAGGAGCTAGGAATTAATAATGAAGTTCTTTTGAGTTTTCAGTATCGCAAGTTTATGGCCGAAGCAAAAAAAAAGCCATATCTTCTTGGAGACGTTTGGGCTGTAGTAAATGGGCATTATACATTCTGTAAACCCTTTATATTCTAGATCTCTAGTTCTTGAAGTTCTTCAAATGGAGTGGGCTGGAAAATGATGAGCTTTCACTTCGAAAATTCCACTGCAGAGTTACTGGTTTTGAACCAGTTAAAAATTACACGGGCATGTTCGATGCAGCATACGTATAGAATAGCAGGCAGATCAAGGTCGATTATTTGAACTGCTTGAAGGATTAACTGCTTTACCATGCTGTCAAAATGCCGCTGTGAAAGAGCGACACGCTGGTGTTTTTCAGAGGCTGCAAGTCACATCCTTTCTGCTAGAGGGCGCCACTGACTTACGTCATGTCTAGCTCGCGCGTGACGTCACCAAAATAGCGCCAAATCTGTGGGTTTGAACGACGCGGTGTTTCCCGCCAGTGGACTTCCACCGATTTTTCGCTCGGAAGGGTCATCAAACTGAAAACCTTCGGTGAGTACCAAATCTTGGCGTATCCAGGGTCTTTTTCGCAGATCTTGACGCGTAGTCCTCGCCGTCTTGGAAGGAAAATTCGGCGCGATTTTCGGCGGGTCACGTCTGGCGAGAGATCCAAGATGGCGCTTTTGAGTTGTGCCTGGCTTGCAGTCGGAATGTTAGGCAGAAAGCGCGGCTCCATTTTTGTCCCGCTCGCCGCTTTCCGAGCTCAGCAAGCCGCCCATCAAGCCGGCACGGCCCATTTTCCCAACCCACAGTGTCCTAGCGTTAGATCTTAACCAAAATCCTCACAGAAGGTTTGCTTGGGTTTCGTGTCGGCGATTTTTCTACAAAATATCGTCTGATTTTCTGTTTTATCTGGGGGAGTTGTTTCGGCGGTGGTTCTAGAAAGCTCGATGTAGCCCGCCTTTGTTTCAGTAATTAAGCCACAAAGCTTTCCAGCTTGATCTGTGTGGGAATCGGTCAGAATCGTGGCCGATTTGCGGGTGTATTCTGAGAGAAAATATCGTGCAAAATCAGACGGATTTTATTTCGTTCCTGTGTAAGGATAGACGGTGTAGTGTGTATTCAAATATGTCTCGTTGCCTTTTTCCCCCGACCAAAACGCGCCACGGTAGCAGGAAAAATAAATTATTAGCGAGCCGGCTACGTGCTCAAAAATATCGCCCAGCATTTGGTTGTAAAATTCGGGTGATTTTGAGGCACAAACTATAGATAGTGGGCGCGGTTAGTATGGGGTGGGGCTTTTCTAAGCGGCACGCTGAGCTCTTTTTTTGCCGCGAAAAAATGTTGGTGAGCGCGAAAATTATCAGACTGTGGCGGGGTCATCACAAGGGCCGCCTGTTCCCTGCTGTAAACAACAGGGGAACGACCATTTCTGCTCGCATTAGGGTCTCCTAACCCTCCCCTGCCTAACAATTTCTCCAAAACCATCAACAAAAATACACTAATTTTGTGTTTTTGAGAGATCACATAAATTTCTTAGAAAGTAGGAACATTTCTTGTGTCTACACGAGTTCTTGGAGCGAAATTTGATGCCTGGCCCGTGAGAATGAATGGATGGTCCCTGAGTAATTTGCATGACTGGTTGGGCCTCTCCCAAATCCTGTATAAGTGCAAATAGCCTACTGGCCAGGCTGGCTAGATGCTTCGCAACGTTTTTGCACACTTCCAGAACAAAGGAAAGACTACATATCGTATTAAAACAGCATAATCCTTAAATTTTTTTATTGTACTGCGAAGAATGCATTTTTCAGGAATCTACCACACTGTTATATGTAGATATTGATTTCATTTTAGCAAGGGAAAAATATTCAACCTGCATTTTCAGTACAATTGTATATTAATATTTGTAGCGTTATAGTATAGTTGATAATTTTAGATCTACAAGGTTGCTGCCCGTATAAATGTTAATATTAAGTTATATAATGTTTGTTCCATGCAAAACAATCGAAACAGTGTAAGAATTTGGATGATTACATTTCATTTATTGTTACAGTATCATATATTTTTGCTATCACTGTGTATTAAACAATAATATGGTAATAAGTTGTTATGTACCTTTACCTTACCTTTACCTTTACTTTATGAAATATCTGTATACCATTTTTGTAACATATGCACAAAGGAAGTAGTGTGGAATGTTATCTTTAAATATTCTTATGGATATAAACACTGATATATCACTGGACAAAAATGTGTACAAGCATCCACAGTGCTGCACTTGCGGCATTTGTTCGTCTGTACGTAAAACTGAGGTGAGAGTTCTTTTTCTGCTCACCTTGGCACTTCTAGCTCAGTTAATGACAAAAGAATTAGGATTGTGAAATTGTACTGTTCGAGTGTTCCATGTTATTGTGTAAGACATTGGTGTCCGTGACTTCTCTACTTCTCTGCTTTAGTTTCCATAAAAAAAAAAACATTGATTCTTGTTAAATACTGATCTTGTGTTTGGCAAAGGTACGTCAGAGTCAATTACTGATATTTTACGACATTCCAGCAAACTAGCCTCTCAAAACCTTCCGTCTCTAGTACTAATCGTTTAAGTTTTGCAGTGGTATAATTTTCATGGTCACCTCACTACCTCTAGCCTGAGTGTCAGCCTATTTAGCTTTCGTCAGCTCCCCACGATCCGCTTTTGGCCAGTAGCGGATCTTGGGGAGCGGACGAAAACTAAAAAGGCTGATACTCAGGCTATCCCACTTCATGACACTATGAATATGCCGTCCTTACATGACTACTGTATCACAAAATTGTCTAAACCCTGAATTAAAACACTTTGAAAACCTCCCGTTCCTACCTACTATGAAATAAAACCACTGTGAAAGTTTCACGATTTATAGTATGAAGTCCTAGATCTATCTGTAAATATGGCACCATTTCTTTTGCTTGGTGGGAAAATAATTTCAGAAATTGTTGGTTTCCATTGTCTGCAATGGTAAATACTAATTGATCGGTCACACCTTTTTTATAGCCCCTTCTAAGGCAGTTGAACCAGAACGACCGTGATATTCATGTCTTATTTTAGCCCGAATATGAAAATAATGTGTCCATCGGATACCAGTGATAACATTGTGTGTATACCAGTGTCCTTGGATTATATGGTCAGATATTGGTTTAGGGTCTGTGGTTGAGGTTTTTGACCTGAATGTTTTATCTGAATTGTTTTATCTCAGTTGTTGGGTCCTATGTTTTCTAAGTTATTACATTGACCATTGGGGATGGCAACATAAAATGCTGGTTGCAGGTTGGGAGTCATAGGAAATCCTGTCCATGACAATGATTTGTGCAGTAGCATTAGGCCACACCAATTTAATTTCTTGGTTAACGGATTTTTCTACAAAAATAATGGAGCGGGCGGGCGAAAAAATTTAATGATACCACTGCATTGAAAGATGGAATGACTTTAACAAGAAGTATGAAAAGGACTGCTTTCAACTGTTCAGGGCAAAATATGAGCATTTTCCAGTTGATTCTGAATTTTTATTTTTATTTGCAAATCAGAAAAAAATGAAGCGGCGAATCCGTTAACCAAGAAATTAAATTGGTGTGGCCTTAACTTGAGATGCAAAACAAAGAAAAGAAAGACAAGTTGTTTTGTACATATGTGTATGATGGAAACAAGCAAATAGTTTTTTCCGTTACTTGCAATATTACGAGTTGTGAGAAATTTTGCTTGCAATTTTTTACAAACTTTCTGCAGTTACTCCAGGCTAGCCATTTTTCCTACCTGACTACCACACAAGCTTGAGTACACTGTTAGTTTTTAGGATTGAATTATTCATAAAACCATGCCTGAAATTTTTGTTGCCTAATAATTTTCACCTGTGAAAACTTTCTGCATATTGCAGGTTGTAGGTGAGTATTTTGAGCTTTGAAATTATAATGGGTTCCTTGTGATATTTTGAATTTTATGCAGACAGACTTTGAAGCAAGAGAAATTGCTTCCAGTTAGAATGTTTTTGTTACTGCTGTATCAACTATTCTGATTGTGAGGGTTAGCCAAGTTTCAAGTTTATTAAGAAACAAACTTGTGGGCCTGAGTTGCCCAAATTGTGCCCCCATTACAAAATGCAACATTTGACACAACACTTTAAAATCTACTCGTCATGGTACAAAGTAAATATCAAATTTATATTTACACTAAGAAAAACACAATCTAATCTAACAATATCACAGACATAAAAGACGTTTTACTGAGGGCTTTGCATTCAAGGACAGGGCCTCGTTTTACTGTCTTAATGAAATCAGAACATAAGTCAATCTGATCATGAAGTAGTCTTTGAAATAATTTTACCAAAGAAATAGTTCAAATACTTGTACCAAATTTTGTTATGGAAATAAGTTGATTCAAGATGAATAGCAAAGTTGCTTTCAAGTTACACATGTCTTACAAATGTCATTTTCACTCAATTGAAATTGAATGATGTTGCGGAGTAGTTACTTACTCAGGAAATGTTTTTATTGTACCTACCATTCTAGAGGAACAAAACATTTTGTCCTCTCATAGTTATATGAACATTTCCTTGTAAAATAAGTTATAATAGACAAGTCTTGAAATTCATTTTACTGATCACTATTAGTATTACAAACACTCTCTGTAAGAAAACGTTTTCAATCTTGCCTTGTTATCCTGCACAGGTCTGTAGTTTTCAGATGTTGTGTTAGAAAAGTAACAGGCAAAATTCTGATGCAATGTTGACTGAACGTCCAACGAAAACCGTTTTGCTCAGGCGCCAGAGTACGCTTTGCCAACGTGCTATCATGACCTGTACTCACCTTGTAAGTATAAACATACAATAAAGTTCTTTCATTCATTACAGCCATACCTAAACTTAATATGGCTCTGTTTATGTGCGACTCAATTACTACTTCAAGCAGGGCTCGAAATGCTTTTTTTGTTGGGGGGGTAGAGTAGACACCATTTGAAATCACCTGTACCCTGGATAAACTATACCTGCACAACTCATTTTCTTTCCCTTGAAGTCAACAAAACAACAACGTTTTCAACAGTAGGAAAATCTTCTACCGGTGTATCTGCTATTTACTGTAAATTGTGAAACTTTCGTGGTGGGTTTTATTTTTGCGGTGAACTTTCCACCACCAATTCATGATATTGGGAATATGTCTTCCTTGTCGTTCAAGTTCCTGTTCTACAAAACTGTTTCAACTGAAACTTTTTCTGTTTCTGTTTTCTTCCTGTCTGTAAATAAAACCAACGCAAAAGTTTCAGGATTTACAGTAGCTGGATGCTTCAGTGGCAATTTTGGGCTGCTCATGACTCAAGTGTCCATCTCAGTGCACATTAGGTGCAGGTAAACGTCAGAACAATGACGTACTTGCTGCTGAAATGGCCGGGGTGGTCATGATAATGATGAAACATCAGAAATACCTGCACAACTCACACATTACCTGTACATGCACTACCTAACCTGCAAATGCAGATGGCATTTCAGACCTTGTAATCAAGTGTTTGTCGCAACACGCCACGCCCAATGGCTATCAGTGTGTCTCTCTTCAAATTACCTTTCACAAGGCTTGAAATACCACCTGCATATGCAGGTTAGTGCAGGTAAAATTGCAGCTGCATAGTTCTCACCAGGCTGTTTGAGTGTAGGGCCCCCTTACGCTATGACTTGACTTGAACCCCCTACACTTTGATTTAGCCCCCTACACTGTCTTTCAACCAGCGCAGGGGTGTTTTTGGGGGGAAGAATCTTCACAAATCTTTCAAAAAATAAAAATATAACTTAACAATGAAGCTATAATAAAGGGAAAACAAAATCTGTCCCCCAGTAAGCAAGAAATAGTGTCTCGGGGTTATAAGGTACAAAAATTTTTTTTTGGGGGGATATCAGACCCATGTTTTTAAGACTTGCGTCGCGAAAGGAAATAATGCCAATAACTTCTGAACAGTTTTTAGGAGTATAATTCTCAAATTTTGAGTTTTGCAGGTAAAACTTGTCTGGTGCAGGTAATTTTCAAATTTACCTGCACCAGTTACCTGCATAGTTATTTCTACAGTGCAGGTACAGGTATGTAAAAAAAGAAGTATTTCGAGCCCTGACGTTGTAATGGAATGACTGTGGGTTGGCAATTAAGGTGGTTCAGACTGTCCACAAAGGTACTTAAACAACGTCCTTGTGGTCAAAGACCTATCACGTTACAGAAAATGACCTGTTGTTGGATCATGTTCACAGGGTTTGTTTCCCATTTTATGACCTACTGATCACATACCTGGTTGAAAAGCTGTCACAGTTTTTTAAGGTGTGTTACAGTACCTTGAAAGAGAATTGTGTGGCTATTTAAGAAGGAAATGAGGTGTTGACACAAAACCATGTCACTGGGAATCCATTGGTGTTTCTGAAAATTCACAAGATTACAGTCATCAGGGGTCGAAATAACCCTCTGTGTGCAACTTGGTGCAAGTAAATTTGGTGTTGTGCAACTAATTTTTTGCCGACATGCACCGCGGTGCAAGTTTGCTTTATCCACTGTTAGTGTTACATACAAGGAAGCCTGCCAGAAAAATGAAAATCCAGCCTTCAAATAAAAGAAGTTTACCTTAGTCTCCGTCTCTCTCATTTTGCAACAATATTTTCCCATATTTTTGCTACCGAAAGTCATCTAGAAATCATAAAGAACAAGTTTAGGGGCCATTTTTGGTTTGGATCGAGCCGAAAAATCACTGATTTTTACACCACATGGTCACGCTGTGACGCATGTAAATTTTCACTCGAAATGAGAAATTACTGCCCAACAAAACGGACCATTAGGTTTCCAGTGCTGTATTACTCTTTTGTTCTTGTGATAAACTTGTTTTCTTTGCTTGAATCGTGTAAAATACCAAGGAAAAACATCGAAACTTGATGTAGTTGCAACACAGAAGTGATAGGAAACATCCGCATGTACTTTTGGTTGTGTACCTATTATTTTTGGGTGGTGCAACTATTTTTCTTCCGGTGCAAGTATTTTTTTTCTCACCTGCACCAGTGCAAGTTGGCCCCAAAATCTATTTCGACCCCTGGTCATGCAATAAAGAAATGTTGAAACCAGATTTGTACAGCAAGAAATGTTGAAATGTTGGGTTGAAATCCACTTGAAGTATTCTTGTACAGAGATCCATAAAGAAGTTGACACACATGCACACACACATGCATACACACACAAACATGCATACACACAGAGTAACACATGCATATTGCAGTGACATGCACAGTGACACATGCACACATGTGTCACATGCACACACAAACACACGGTGCAGTGACACACATACACTGTCACAGAGGCACATATCCACATGAAAGTAGGTACAAATTAGATTAAATCTGATCACTGCTAGGACTATCATTGTAATTTCATCCTCAAACTTAAATTGAAGTATTTTGTATCCTTTTTTTTAATTACAATTTGTAGAAAAATCCTGATATTACACAGTAAATATTTTGTCAAGCTAAAACAATACCGACTCAGGAATAAGAGCCAAATGTTACAGAAGTTTAGACACGTGAACCATCCTGCAATATTAGTAGGAGATAAAATTAGTACTAGATGACTGTTGATGAATACTTACTCATTTTTGCGTTCACACTTTGTTCCATCCTTAAATTCACGGTGTGAGTTTCTAACTGAAGAAACCAACTTCAAGTTCAAAACTGAAATATTGCCTTGGCGTTGTGATGGGATTTTCCCTGGCCGTTGCAATTTAAGGTTTAGAGTTAATAAAACATATTGAAGATGTGAAGCCTGCTGTGGCCATCTGCCAGTCGACTATCACTTCTGTAGAAATGCATCAGGAAAGCCCCGTACATCAGGATACAAAGCTGTTACAACTTACACATCCTCTTGGCTTGTGTTCAAGTACCAGTCTTTTCAACTTAGCTAGCTGCTTGTGAATAGGGCTAAAAATCCTTTTTCTGAATCTGACTAGTGAAAGTTGCAAAAATTTCGAGATGGCTTTGTTTCAAGGTAGTTAGGGAAAGGAAAGTTTTTATGGTGTTTTAAATTTTCAGGTGTTACTCATCCTCTTATCATCTGTGCAAATATCTTTTCAAATGTCTTTTTGTAGTTGAACAGTGGTAGAAATATTTCCTTTTGCATAATGGAAATTTGCAAAAGTTTTATAGTGGTTTTATTTCAAAGTAGTAGGGAAAGGGAAGCTTTTATGGCGTTTTCATCCTCTTGGCTTCTGTTGTTAACATTCAAGTAGAAGTCTGTGGAACTTGCTTGTACTAAGTTGTAGTTGAACAGGGCTAGAAATACTTCTTTGTACATAGCTGCACAGATGGAGGTAACATTCAAAATTCCTTGGTCCGTACGTATACTTTAAACCATTAAACTTTTGGGCTGGTTTTATTTTTGCCTCTCCATAAATTCATGGCTCCTGTTATTAACTCCTATGGTACAGAGTTGTTTTACTGCAACTTGGAAATACTGTGACTGTGAAAACCTCCCTTTCTGTTGTACTGCAAAATAAAACTTTCACGATTTACAGTATGTTTTACCCTCACCGCTCATTTTCTTTCACATTTTGATTTAAGTCCACCAAAAATATTGTTTTGAAGTCCTGGCACTATCTCAATTCTAGTTTACGTATAAGGACTTAACAACGTAACTTTGGACTGTGTTACTAGTCAAGTTTTAGAACTAGCAAGTAACTACTCTCATCTGCCAAATAAACATACGGGTACGTTTATTTTTTTGGGCCCAAACATCCACCCAGTACGTTCTTATTTTGCACAGTACGTTTATTAATTTTTTGAAAACCAGTAATTTTTTTCAACTTCGTGTGAAAAAAATTGACAAATCATCAACGTGAAGACGTTTATAAATGCATATTGTAGCGAGAAACTTGTCATTTTCGGGCCGGTTTTTGCAATCACCGCGTGCATAAATTTGTCTGAATGTTCTATTGTCATGGGTGGTGCTTATCAAAATACAAAATATTAAATGCTCTTTTTTTTTGTCTATTTAAATTCCTAATTGCAAATAACAGTTAAAGATTTGTGCATATATCAGTAAGGGTGCATTTTCGGCAGATGAGAGTAATACATTAACCAGTGCAGGTAGAGTGCAGGTAGACTTTATCATACTTTACCCTCTCCAATTTTACTTGGAAGTATTTCAAGCCCTGTTGAGGTGTATTCAGCCAGGGAAATAATTGTCAGTTGGCAATCTCATGTAGCAAGTCCTGCCATTGTAATTGGAGTGGGGCTAGGGGACCAGAAGGGCTTGAATGTCTGTAAATGATGGTGCGATTACTTATCTAGTGCTTCTGGAGTCATCTTTTCTGAGGATATCCTTTATCCTATATCCTATATTCGAATCCCATTTGTAGTGGTTCACATATGGAGCTGGTACAAAATTGTTGCAAGTATGACTCTAATTTAAATTTGCAGAAAGCAAATAAAGTTCAGGCTGAAAAAAATGCTTACCTAAGAATCTATTACATGAGTTAAAGTTGTGAAATAGATTTTGAATGATGCTAAAATCGCTGATGAATTGTCCAGTTAAGTCTTGTGGTTGCAGTTGACTTTTTCTCCAAATGTCTTATAACCTAATTAATAATGGTTCAATATCCTTTTCCTTCTAACCTATACAAGTAGCTGCTGATGCAATGATAGCACACATGGTGGACTGTTAAGAATTCATGACATAAACTTGTTAGTGGTACTGGTCCATGACAGTCTACCATCAAATTGGACAAGGTCTTCACTACAGTACAGGCCACTAGAGGCTGTCACTGATCCTCATGAAATTATAATGATACACATCCATGGATGGAAACTAACTTTCTGAAGGTGGGTTTACTGTAAATTCATTATGTTCCATTCTACTGTAAATACAGAAACTTTTGAGGTGGTTTTATTTTCGCACAGACGTCATACCACGAAAATCACCACACCTTGAATAGGTGTTGTGCTGCTGTTCTATAGAATTTAAACCGCAAACTTAAACACGGTGAAAACTTCCTATTCCAAGCCTGGGTGTCATCTAATTTGTAATGGCAACCCCGAAAAATTCGGGGTTGCCGTTACAAATCGGATGGCACCCAGGTTATCCTTTTTCCCCATACCCCAAAATATAACCACAAAATACACAGGTAAATGCAATTGCAGCACTTAATTTTGCTGTATAGAAGAAAAGAGGTGTTCACGGTATTTGAAGTACACCTTGAAAATCCACAAATATAAAACCATTGCAAATATTTCAAGAAGTCCTATACTAATCCCTTGGTTTCAGTTTCTATAGCCTAACTGTTTAAAGATGTGAAGGAATGTTTTGGGAAATAGTATTTTTATAACAAATTGTGAATCCTTTTTTTAGGTTTGCTCTATTGAATGACTTTTGCGTCACCCTCTGGTGAAACTACTTTGTCTCACGACAAGCCAGCCTTACCTTAAATGACCCCAAGAAAATTGACCTATGCAAATTACTAGCCTTGTAAGGCAAGAAAACCAAGGTGCCATCTTCTCGATTCCTAGACCCAACAATTTGGTTTTATTTCTAACTTTATGGTTATATTTGCTGTTGGGTTGCGGGACATTTATTTTTATTATGTGGGCTTTTTGAAACAATATTTTCCATACAAGAAACATAAAATGTGCGACCACATTCTTGATCTTTTCTACTAGTTGCGGACACTGCA
This sequence comes from Branchiostoma belcheri, assembly GCF_001625305.1. Classification (NCBI taxonomy): domain Eukaryota; kingdom Metazoa; phylum Chordata; class Leptocardii; order Amphioxiformes; family Branchiostomatidae; genus Branchiostoma; species Branchiostoma belcheri. The sequence goes on from NW_017804376.1 coordinate 1,502,016, forward strand.
CAAGATGATGAATATAAAGGATACGAGACAGCCTTTCCACCAAAATTGACCTCCGGGGACAAGGATAACGCTTCCGTTCTCCTCGTGTGGGAGAATTCTAAATGATTATTGGTATCTTCACTTGAAGTTAAACCATCAAATTTGTCACTGTCACAAGTGGGAATCGTTTTGTTATCGGTGGGGCAAAACAGAAAGGCGTAAAAGGAGTCTTGATAATTTGAAATGTCAGTGTAGTATGAATTCTTGCGGATAGGATTTATCGGCATTTTGTTTGGTTCTTAGTATTTTAATCTAAACCTATTTTTATAACAAAGATGTTGTTTGCCCCTTTTTATTTCTTCTTAGTGTAAAGAAATGAACAGAATTTTGCATGTGAGTAGTACATATCATCACTATAGCTTGATATGTTGCCTATGGAGCTTGTGTGACTGTGATTAACGATGCCATGTGGTCAACATATGCCTAAAGTTTTCTCTTCTATGGTACTATTTTCGCATAGTATTTTCAAGATAATAACTATATTCAGTACTTGTTCAATCAGCTTTTGCTATATGGTTACTGACTTCAAAAGAATATCCTTAAAATGATAATTTGTGTACTTGTTGGATGTGAAATTCTGAATACCGACAAACGGGAATAAGGGAGCTGCTCCCTCAAGTAACCAGCCAGCTCCCTCATACCAATTTTCAGATTGAACTCTAAGTGGCTACTCTTTTTAAAAAAATCCCCCCTCGGTCACTTCGTTCCTTGTCATGCTTGCGATCTGTTCAATCATGCTAAATTTTTCTATAAAAAAAACCTGTATTCCTAATTTCAAGAGAAGCTGTAAACGTGTAAGGTTTTATTTTGTAAACATAGGGAAGGCCTGCAAAGAAAGATGAAGTATTGTACATTACCTGGTGAAAATGGTAGCAAATAGCCCAGTAACATAGGCTTGTATATAAGGTAGGAAATGTGGAAGTCCCCTTTGTATTCATTAGTGAGAAGAGGAAGGACCATGCATGCATTAATTTGTCAATGTCGGGTTGACAGTGGCAACTTGTGGGTGCCTCGTGTTGATACTGTTAATTGTGAAAGTTTTGCAGTCATTTTGTTTTCGTTCAATGACTGTTAATTTATGACAATGCGAATATGCCTTCCTTGTATGACTACTGTACTACAGAATTTAAAACACAGTGAAAAGCTCCTTTTCAAATCACACTGGGAAATAAACCCACTGCAAAAGTTTCACGATGTACAGTATTGTTAAGAAGTATTGGTGAAACCTGTTTCCTTATGACAATTGTCAGGGGACAAAAAAACAAACTTTTGAAAGCCTCATTGAAAACAGTTGAATTCAAAGCTATGGAGAATTGTTAATCAAAACTTATATTGGTGTTCATTGTTAATACTTTTATTTGCACTACCACAAATTACCTAATTTGTATCCTTTAGTACTCTCCAAGCAGAGGTTGATAGTGGAAGATCGTTTGCTTTTTATATATGGCCCTTTTTTTTGTCTCGTACTTGGGAGGGGAAATGGTTACAGACTGGCCAATTTGATACTGTCTTTACCCCCACCAAAAGATCTGCTTGGGGATTATCCTTTACTTTAGTGCTCTTCTAAGGTTGTTATAGCATTTTTGAAGAGTGCATTTTGATCCATGAGCCCATAGCCATTGACAGCAGTAGCTAGTGTTTTTGTGGATATCTGCCTAAAAGGAGCAAGGATAAACACCCCACAAACGATTATCAGGACACCTAAAAATGCTTTATCTGCTCTTCCTGGTTTGCAAGTCCCAAGTTAATGTTCAATCATCTCAACAGCTATCTTCAGACCTTCCAAATGACTATCTGACGGGTCCATTTTGTAGTCGTTGGTCCCTTCCTTCCGCCATGTGAACACACACACACAGAAGCGTCCACAGAAATCTGTCGGCTGCCAACACATTGTCGGCTGCTTGAACCTTGACCCCTCCATCTGGGAGAGAGAGGAAAAATCTGCCTAACTCTGTTACCTAACTTTGCAAGCTGTCCCAGTCTGCCTAACATGTACCCGAGTATTACATTCCAGGCTTGTCAATGAAAAGGCTATTCAAGGCCCGCTGAGGCCCCAGGGCTCGAAATAAAGCGTTGGCACTAATCTCTTCGATGGCAGGGAGGGTTTTCTATGAGTGGTTTGGGGTTTTGGTAGATTTTGAGCCACATTTGGATGTTTCTAGCTTTAGGGTGTTTTGACCTAGATTTTGCAGATAGGTGTTAGTCCTACAAGACGTTTATGATGCTTGTTACCACTCATGCACTCCAATGTACATGTACACTCAAGGTACTGAAGCATAACAGGCCAGAAAAAATTAAACAATGGAGATGTCATAGTGTTTAGGTTTTTGGCGATGCCTCAGGGGCGAGCCTAATAGTATATGTAACAAGGCTGTAACAGTTCTTGGAATTGTACTGGAATTTCTTCAATTTTCACAGGATTGTGTTGTCAATATCTCTTGTAGGACTGATAATGAGTAAAATAATTGACAACTAGATATATAATTATGCAAATAAAGATCTAATTTACATAGCTAACGAGGAAGGTATCTTATGTTTTTTGCCTCTTGAGTGGTTGTTTAGACCAGTTTTACTGTAGTATTGTTTTTTGAACCTTGTCTACCGTAATTTAGGACGTTCCACCAGACATTGACATAGTTCAGGGCTCAAAATACTTTTTTTTCTTCATTCTTGCACTGGTACAGGTATCATTGAAAATTACCAGCACCCTTTGTTTTTCCTGTTTATGTACAGACTAAGGTGTTGTTCTTCCCTGTTTGTTCCCAGTGAATGATGCCAGCACTGCACGCGGGTCAGAAGGCCCAGGACCCCGGGGACTTCGCAGACATCGGCTCGCCTCACATCACGCGCAGGGGGAAGGGCATGGCGTCCGGCAGCGAGGGGGGAACCCCCGAACATCCCGGGCTAGAGCAGGAACAGGAGTGAGTCAGACTTATTATGTTTTTTCCTTCCTTTTTTCATTCTTTCCTGTCTTTTCTTCTTTCGTTCCTTTTCGTCTTTCCTTTTCTTCCTTTCCATCCTTCTTACTTTCCTTTTATCCTTCCTTCCTTTATTCCTGCTTTCCTTTTCCTTCCTTCTTTCCTTCCATTTAATGTCCTTCTATCCTTTCATCCATCCTTCCTTCCATCCCTCCCCTCCTATCCATACTTTCCATCGACCCTCCCATCCTTCCCTTTCTTCCCTCCCACCACCCTTCCTTCTTTCTTGAGATACCAATGCTGGTAGAGGCTTTTGAAACCATTTGTGATATAGAGACGTACTGCAAAAAGATACTTGAAATTTTGGTTCCAGTTATTTGTACTGATAGAAATTGTACTCTCTGCCTGACTACAAACTTTGAATGCAATGTTGACTTATGGCCCCATGTCCTTGGAATGTAAAGCATATACTTACTTGATAGTTCTCCTGTAAGCAGTTCTGTTTGTTTTCCATAGCGTTGTTCCTGGTGAGGACAGTGACTTCGAGGAGCCACGGAAGGGGAGGAAGCGTCCTGCAAAGGGAGCTGGAGGAGCGCCAGTAAGTTTACTTGACATGATGATGTACAAAGTAAAGTAAAGCAAAGACTACACTTCAAGTAGAATTAACGTTAGTCTTTGAGGTTATTACATCAGATTTGCTTTTTCAGAAGTATTCTTATGGGTGGCTGAGCCGTGGGTTTGTGTATCTGTCAGGACAAAGTAGGTTGACAGCACTTGGGTGGAGGAAGATTGACAGGCAGAGTGACAGGTGTAAAGGTCAGACACAAGAAATGGGGTGAACTTGAAGGTCACGGAAACCCAAACCTCCTGGAATTCTGAAACCCCCAATTTCTTATAGTAATTTTATTAATTAATTTGTATGATTTTTTTTTTTCAGTCTGCCAAGAAGGCCAAGACCCCAGGTGGTAAGAAGGGTGCAGGAGGGAGAACTCCCAAGCCCAATGGAACAGCCACAGAGGAACAGGCTGCAGTCACCCTGTTTGAGGTGGTCAAGCTGGGCAAATCTGCCATGCAGGTATGTATATTTTAGAAACTTTGCTGACAAACAGTGAGGCTTGAAATACTTGCGGGGTTTTTATTTTTAAGGGACTCAAAATCATGTATATGTGTTGTGTATTGCTATTGTACTACAGAATTTTTGCTAGACTGAAGCATTCCTTCGTGTATTGTGCCAGTAGACTTTAGAACAACTTAAAGTCTTACTACAGGTTTCACTATCCTCACAGAATTTTCTGCAACATTGTGTTATCTTGCAACATTATGATGTTGTCTCTAATTGTTTGAAAAAAAATCGACAATACTGTAAACTCTATTCAGGGAGAAGCATGTGGTGCTCCCCCTGCCTATATACATTTTGAGTTTTGAGCAATAACAATGTTTGAATTATGAAGTAAAAAAAGATCTCAGTGCTAATATGTTTGTACTGTCTTCCCCTCCAGTCTGTAGTGGATGAGTGGATCGACTCCTACAAACAGGACAGAGACATGGCACTGCTGGACCTCATACAGTTCTTCATACAGTGCTCTGGATGCAAAGGTGGGTTCTGTTTTATGTAGTGCACACATAACCCTGCCTATGGACCAAGAGGTTGACTGAATGAATGAACTTTATTGGGCCCTTTATTGCTCGACAATCGTACATGGTACAAAGTGTGGCAGTGAGACAATAATACTACAAAACTTAATTATCTTACGGAAGGGAGTTTGAATCCCCGCTGTTGTTGCTCACCCAAAATGCATGCTATTGGAATGGGTCGCAGTCTCTATGACGGGATGTTAGCTGTGGTCCACTCTTCATTATGCTTGTTGAAAAGAGCTAGGGGAATTTCTCCTGTACAATGAATCTGTAAATACTGACATAGAGAAGCATCTTTCTTCTCTAGCACAACTAGAGATTAGCTCTTCGTTGAACTAAAATTGGAGCAAGATCACTTTCCTTTTTTTGTTGGGCACTGGAAGAAATGCTCAAAACTCTGTACCCTAGCTTTTTTAACCTTCTCCCTGTTAACAGTGCTTCCCAGAAGTCTGAAACCTCTGATTATTTTTTGTTTCAGGCCTTGTGACAGCTGAAATGTTACACAACATGGAACACTCTGACATCATCCGCAAGATGACTGAAGAGTTTGATGAGGTTTGTAACAAAAATTACCGTATGGCTAATTATGACATTTACCATGCACCGTTATGGGCCACTAGTACTTAAGTAGGCCTCTTAGCAATTCTATCATCATATGCTATATGGAATACACATCATGAGCTGCACTGGGAAACAGACTGTTTGACATCTTACGAAAGAAACTTACTGACTTTCTCTCCAAAACTAAATTTGTAACAGTGCACTTACGTCCTTTCGACCCATGGAAATTAATGGACGAACATTATATTTACAATTACACCTTTTAACTTTACACTTGCTCACTTTTGAGTTTATTGAATTGCTCTTGATTAGTGATGCATACCTAAACTCAATTTTAGGTTCAGGTCCGGATTCAAGTCCAGAGGTTTAGGTTCAGTTCCGGACTTGTAAGTCCGGACCTAAACCCATGGAACATACAAAATTGCATGTTGGCAATCTTAAAATGTTGTCTGGGTGAAACTTTGGCCACATAACATGGAGGCCGGTACTTGACGATGCCCAATGGCAATGTTTTCTTCATTTTGCAGCAAAGATTTTGCAATCTACGGACGGTTTTAGGTGGTTTGGAAAGAAAAGGGGTAACGTGAAATGGTCTTTTATGGTAATAAGTCCGGACTCGGTTCTTGACTTTTAGGTTTTTTTGGACTTGAACCTAAACATTCTTACAAGTCCGGATCCAAGTCCAGTGAACCGGTATGCATCACTACTCTTGATGATTCTCAAATACTTGAGAAACAACAAATTGTTCAATATTATATGATGTGCTGTATTGTATGGTATATGTGGTGCTGTATGCTGTAGCAGTATGTTATGCATCAGATTTTTTAAATTTTATCTGTGTACCTACATTTTAGCATAGGCACACCTTGTTCTTATTGAGCTGAAACTGGATTTCGAGCCCTGCACTGGTACAATACTTGGGCCATGTAGAAGATGAATTGATATGATTATAGAGATGCAGTTTTTTTTCTGTGCACCCACATTTTTAGGATAGAAATACCTTATTCCTATAAGTGAATTTCAAGCCCTGTATGTGACAATACTTGAGCTATATAGAAGATGAATTGATGTGATTATAAAGATGCAGGTTATCTATAGGGCAGCCCACAGTAAGTAGAGAAGTGGGTACACCAGGGAAAACTGGTGAGGGATAACAAATGGGATCCTTCAGTATAATAGCAGGCAGGGAGATGGTGGGCAAGTAAATTTTTTGATGAGGCATTATGCTCCAGTAAAGTGGTGTTTGGAGGAAAATTACTCATTGTTTTCTTATAAAGATATTACATTGATGCCAGTCAAAAGTATGTCCTTTTGTCAGAAAATCTATTGCAAATCTTTGAAATATCCTGGTAGATACAGCATGCAACATCATAAACCATAAGTGCTTTTTTACTGAAAAATGAAATAATTTCCTCATTGCAAGTAAAAATGCATTAAAAAAAGTAAATTATTTCCATATCTTGGGCAAGTTGATTCAGGCAAGTACAAATGACCAATGCATGTACTTGCCCGATAGGGAAAGTGGATTTTTGAAAACTTGTCCAACCCTTATGAGATGATGACAAATGGGAACCTTCAGCATGATATCAGGGAGGGAGACGGTAGGAGGGTTAATAACAGAGTGCTGTGGACATGGGCAGTGATTTATTGATAGAACAGAATTAAAGCTGAAGGTTACAGTCATGGGAAATAGCCAGGGGAAGGTGGGGGGAATAAAAGAGAGGACAGACAAAGTATTCACCTACACATGTATCTGCAGGGCTGCAAATCCTAAACTTGGAAAAATGGGAGCTTAACAAGCATTTCTGATGTCTACCTGCACCTAAATGTACAAATTGAAATGTACATGTAGGTGTATGTATGGATTTTCATTGACTGGTGCAGGTAGTTTTCAGTGTAACTTGCACCAGCGAACATACTCAGAAAAAGCATTTCAAGCCCTGACCTGTACTACCATAAAATGCTCTTTGGCATAACACCACCTTTGTAGGCAAACTATAATTGTAGGTTATATTGTCACATCCAATTCATATTTGATACTATCTGTTATGGTGAAAAGAAGACACTCAGGGCTGGAGAAATATGGTCTATATGGACAGGTGGTTACTATAGACAGGATTCTTATTCAATGGGAAAGATAATGGAGACTAGACTGAGTGGCCCTAAACGGCTGTGCCTGTGTTCCCGTGCAGGAGACAGGCGCTCTGCACAAGAAAATGTTGACAGCCTCCTGGGTTCTACACTTCCAGTTACCTGAACTAGTACGCTTTCTTTTATGAGTTGTTTTGTCAGGCCACTCCAATTTAATTATGTCATCCTGGATTGATAATTTTTTGTAAGAAATAAAATAAGCTACTAAAATAAACTAAAGTAAGATACAATACAATAAAAGACAATTCATGCCTTACATTATATTTGGTACCATTTTGAGCAAACTAAAAAAAATATATCCAACTGAAATATCTGTGTGTCATTCTGCAGTTTTCTTTGTGGGGTCTCAAATTGCAGTTTTCAAGGACTCATACCAGAGTTTTCTATTATAATTTAAAGCCTTTTGGCTGTCACCTTTTTCTTTTATTTGAAAATCCTGGATTAAGTTTTTGAGTTGGAGCAGCCTTAAAATATATGCAACAGCAGTATGCTACCTACCTTTTTAATGCTACAACGTCCTGTTTTTAACCCAAAGAATATATATAGCATCAATAAATATCTGAATGGCAAGACTTAATGGAAACGTAGCATATTGTCTGCGGCATTTTGATACAAGATAGCAGTGTGCAATGTGGCAATATGTTGTCGGCTGCGTTTGGAGTGTCATATTTTGTAATGCATTGGGCTTATAATAAAAATAATATAAAGTTAAAATGATTGAACCTTCACATCAATGCAACTGGCGTAACATTTGAAAATTAGACAATTTTTAAGTGAATAATACTCCTAAGTTTTAAAGTGCAAAGCAAAATATGCCCACCAACCACTGGCTACATATTGCAGACATTGTATACGCTATCCTGACCACCACTTGAATAGAGAGAGAAAGCAGTGGTTGGTGTGCAAGTTTTCTCATGTGGTTATGTTTTTGTTTTGCTACAGGACAGTGGAGACTACCCACTGATCATGACTGGGCCTCAGTACAAGAGATTCAAGTGAGTTTGTTACTTATTACAGGTATAGTAGGTGTGGAAGTATTGTTTTGGGTGACTTTGTGTGTATGTTTGTTTGGGCTGGTAGTTGGGTAGGATGATAGCACATGGATGGGGAAGATTGACAGGCAGAATGTCTAAAGGTCAGAGATAGGAATTTAGGGGAACTAAGGTTCTAGAATCTGGCCGGAACATAGCAGGAATTGTTTGGTATATGGGGGAATTCAGGAAACCAAGGATTGCATGAGTGAACCTCTAAACCTGCAGTTTCTTTCAAAGATGACAATTTAGAACTTGAAAGTCACTCACTCACTCACTATGCAGTTTGTAAATAAAGACTTATAAATATATTTGTCAGGGTAGTTTTTAGTTTAAAATATGTGAAATATCATAAAAGCATGGATAGAAGACTAGTGGAAAAACAGCTTTTCTGTAATTAAGATTAATGATCGAATTAAGATTGAACGGAGATCTTACCTAATTTTTCCTTGACCATTCGTTTTTCAGGAACAACTTCTGTGAGTTCATAGCCGTCCTGGTGCGTCAGTGTCAGTACAGCATCATCTATGACCAGTACATGATGGACAACGTCATCTCCCTGCTGACTGGACTGTCCCACTCTCAAGTACGAGCCTTCAGGCACACAAGCACTCTGGCAGGTACGTGCCTTACCAGAGGTCACTGTGTTTCTGTTTGTGTGATTGTCAATATGCACAACGTAGTGTTGCCATACAGCTGACATTTTTGGCAATGCCTCAAGGTGGAGGCATTTTTACCCTGTACAGAAGTATTGTTTTGGGTGGCTTACTTGTGGGTTTGTATGTCTGCTTCTGTGGAGAGAGTAGGTTGACAGCATGTGGGTGGGGGGAAGATTGACAGGCAGCATAACGGTCAAAGGTCAGACACAAGAAATTGCCTGGAGCCAGCAGGAAGACGTGGGAGGATTCAGAAGTTTAAGATTGCATGAAGAACCCTCCCATTTTTCCTGAAAAGCCTGATATCTCCAGTTTCTTGTTTGTGAAATCATTAAGTTTGGTTCTATTGAATGAAAAATAACAATTGGATTAAAACTTAACATGGAAATTTATCAACTGTTTCCTATATTTGTAGATAGATGCAGAATATCGGTTTGTCAGCTAATGGTTTATTTATTTGTTGTTATTTTTGTTTTTCCCCAGCGATGAAGCTGATGACAGCCCTGGTGAACGTAGCCCTGACCCTGAGTGTGAACCTGGATAACACCCAGCGGCAGTACGAGTCAGAGAGACAGAAGGCTCAGGGCAAACGGGCCAGCGAGAGGCTTGAGATTCTCATGCAGAAAAGAGCTGATGTGAGTTTCTTATCTGAAGAATTTTACTGTTTAAAGACACTTTTTCAATGTTGAAAGTCACTCAAAGACACTATTTTTTTCACTTCCAGGTATAGAAGTTTTGTTTGGGTTGCTTAGGATTTGTGGATTTGTCCTAATGGCTCTTGGTTACTTGGTGGGTGGGAGGTGATTTTGACAGTTGTAGGTCACCTGGAACTGAGCTACCAAGAATTAGTGTAATATCTGATTGCATTATATCATACAAAGGTCTTGAAACATTTGCCATTGGTCTGTGAACTCCCACAAACCCAAATATTTCCCAGAAGTCTAAAATCTGGGATTTCTTGTTATAACTTATAGTCAGCACTTATCACAGTTTATCTTATAAACTTTATTTCTTGTTTGTCATCTACAGCTTCAAGAGAACCAGGAGGAAGTAGAGCACATGATGAACTCCATCTTCAAGGGAGTGTTTGTTCACAGATACAGGTAAGACATGGTGGTTGACTTCTGGTTCTGGGTTTGAATCTCTAGCAGGTCCCAGTGTTTGTCCCTGGAAAGGCACTTTACATTAATATCTTGAGTCAACTCAGGTGAAACTAAGTACTGAATTTGAACCCTCAGTTTCCAGAAGCATCTCTTTTCTGGTTGTTTGGATCCCAGCTTTTGTTGCTCACCCAACATGCATGCCTCTTGAAAAGTTTGTTAAGCTGTGGTCTATTGTTCATTGTGCATGTCGAAAAAGCACCAGGGGAATTTCCATGGTACAGTGAACCTGTAAATACTGTACATATCATCAGTCTTTTCTGTTGCAACCCTTGCAGTGATCTAAGAGTTGGTTGATGTCTCACTTTCTGTGCATCTCCTTAGGGACTCCCTCTCCCTGAGATCCGTGCCATCATGTATGGAGAAGATATTTACAGGTGTTCATGTTAAGACACCTTTTCAAAGCCACCATGCCACTGCCATGACCAGTGGAAGATAGGCTCTTCAGTGAGCTAAGACTTGATTGATATCACTTTCTGTCTTTCTCTCAGGGACTCCCTCCCTGAGATCCGTGCCATCTGTATGGAGGAGATTGGCACGTGGATGAGGCAGTACTCAGACACCTTCCTGGCTGACAGCTACCTGAAGTATGTCGGATGGACTCTGCACGACAAGGTCAGTAGTTGGGTCTCCTCCCTGGGAGTTTGTAGCCATACACCTCTAACCATTCCCAGAACTACCAATAGAAGCTCGGGATTCTTTATCAGTGTAAAAATCAGTCCAATAGGAGCTCAGTATTCTCTGTCACTATGGAAACCACTCATCACAGCCTCCAACACTATGGTAACAAACAGTTCTCAGTCTGACAATAGTCGGTCCATGTTAACTTTGTACATATGCATATATCAATAGGATTAGATGTTCCCAATTCTCCTGACTTAGAGGTTTTGGGGATCAAGCTTCTAGGGGCTGATGGAATCATGATATTGTTAGGTTTTGTTGCCAAAGTACTGTGACATTTGCTGCATTTGCTTGCAAGTATTGTATTACTCTAGTTCTTAACCATTTTTAAGTGTCATTGTGTGGCGTAATGGTCAGAATAAAAAGGTCCCGGTTTCAATTTCCTGACCTGATGTGCCCTTGGGAAAGGCACTTTACATGACTTCCCTCCCTGTACGGTGGAGTGACACCCACCAGGCCTTTCGGCCAATTGTCAATACTATGTCCAAACACTGAAGAAGACACAGACGGATTTGGTGTTGCCAATGTGCCAAAATCTGCACATTGCTTACTAAGAACCGTACCATTTCTTTCCCCCCAGGTAGGAGAGGTGCGTAAGATGTGCATCTCGACCCTGCAGGCTCTGTACTGTAACAAGGAAAACGCTCAGAAGCTGGAGCTCTTCACTAATCGCTTCAAGGATCGCATCGTCTCCATGACTCTGGACAAGGACATGGACGTCTCCGTACAGGCTATCAAACTCGTCACCATGATGTGAGGAACATAATGTTGTCTTGGCTTTAATGAAGTTAGGCCGTGTTGATTTGACTATGTGGATGACATCTGCATGTGCATGAATTTTCATCTGTTACCGAAAAAAGGTCTCAACCCTACCTTGTAATCTTTCTATGCAGCTACAAAATTTGAAATTCCTTAAATTGCAAAACAATATTGGAAAACTACTGGTAATGTCGTAGAATGCCAAAATCAAATCCAAAGGAAAAGAAGAAAATGTGAAGAAATGAAAATGAATAGTCTATTATTCGCCATACCATACATTTACAGTAGTACAAAGTTTATCAAATGTTGGTTGAAAAAGCACCTGGTTGGGTAAAAAGAGTCTTTATTCAGTGACTCACAAACCTGATGAAACTATTCATGGTCTAATACAGAAGTAAGTTATTGAGTGGTAAACTTTGCAGAACTTTTCTGACAGAAACCTTCTCCTTCCCTCCCCCCAGTATGAATGATGACATCCTGACCAGTGAGGACTGTGAGAATGTGTACCAGCTGGTTTACTCCTCGCACCGTGCCGTGGCCCAGGCAGCAGGAGAGTTCCTCAACAAGCGACTCTTCCAGCAGGACGACTCGGGGAAACAGCTCAAGACCAAGCGAGGCAAGAAGAGGAGTCCCAACACCACACTCATACGGGACCTCGTGCAATTCTTCATAGAAAGCGAGGTATTTATGGTCTTGGTTTCTCGCTAGATGTGTAATTATTTTCTGTACATCGTAAAAATGCAGGATCTTTGTTTTATGTAGCTGAATTGTGGGGTTTTGTCTCTGCTTGTCCTAATAGCTATGGTTGCATTGGTGGGTGGAGGTGATTTTGAAAGTTGATTGACAGGGAAGTGAAGCAGGAGTTTCTGGTTTGTTTCTGCTTGTCCTAATAGCTACAGTTCCATGGTGGGTCATCTCATCTTTCATATTGCTCAGCCCAATAGCATTGGATTGGGTGGGAGGGGATTTTGATAGTTGATTGACAGGGAAGTCAAGCTGGAAGGTGACCTAGCATTAAGGGACACCTGCATAGAATTGCCAAGAGTTCAGGAACTTCTTCTAAGTCCTTGCTCTTTCACCCCTTACAGCTCCATGAACATGCAGCGTACCTAGTAGATAGCCTGTGGGAGACGAATGAGATGCTGAAGGACTGGGAGTGCATGACAGACTTGCTACTTGAGGAGCCTGGCAGGGGAGAGGAAGGTACGTTTTACTCTTACTGGTCCTTTAAGTATATCAATACTATAATGAAAGGTCATCTAAGCTCCAACACGGATGAATTGGGACTTACCCAATTTTTTGGGTAAGTCCATCAACTTTGTTCACGAAATGGACCTGTCTACTCTTGGAATGTGACGCCAGAGACACGTGACCGTAGTAGCGGGTCATACGTGCCAGATAACTTGTGTTGCTCCCGTCTCTGTTCAGGGTAGGTCTGTGAGCTTTAATCTAGACCGCCTCCTTTCATGGAAAGTTCACAGTTGGTTTATGTGTAGGTTATGCAAGGTCTGCTACACTAGTATGCCCATGTTTAGGTGGCCAGAGAAGGACGTCACTGATAATCTCTCCCATGCTCCATACTTTATAATAAATCAAATGTTTTCCCCTTTCCAGTTCTGACGGACCAGCAGGAGACCTCCCTGGTGGAGATCATGACCTGCTGCATCCGGCAGGCTTCTGAGGGCATTCCCCCCATCGGCAGGGCCAGCGCTAAAAAGGTGGGCTTATACAGCACGTTGGCAGAACGTACTACGCTTGCGCAGAACCCTGTATTTTCACGGTTTTCAGTGGATTTTTGGTCAACGTTGCATCAAAATTTTGCCTGTTGCAGAAGATATCTTTTCCGACATAACATTTGGAAACTACTGACGGAGTGTTAACCTTATATGCGCGAATACAACCTTATATGAGACGTTCTACCGAAGTGCTATGCATAATACATTACGGGTTTCACGCAGGTGCAGTACGTTCTGCCGACGTGCTGGCTTATACATGTACTTACTTTACTTTGGCTGAGCTCCCACTCAAAGCAAACTTGAAACCATCCTCCACTTCAGTGTATCCTCCATCAGAGACTGGATTTCCTTTACTTCTGTCATGTCAATGAAGTTAATCCTTGGTCTCCCTCGACTTCTTTGGCCTTTTGTGGGTCCCCAAAGGACAAGCTTGGATGCTACAATGCCAGGATGTCTAGGCCCACTACAGACTTCTTAACTCGTCAATGGTATGTACAATGAAGATGTACACCTGCATTGTAGATCTTGATTATTTATATTTTTTCTTGCTGTTCTGCAGGTACAGACAAACAGGGAGAAGAAGCAAATCTATGACGATAAAGTCAAACTTACGGAGCACCTCATCCAGACACTGCCAGCACTTTTAGGCAAGGTGAGCAACCTGAAGATGCTTTCTAACTTTTCTGCAATCTCTAAACACTTAAAAAAGAAATGAAATATCATAATATAATGTATCATATAATCCCCTCCTCAGTTCCAAAAACACTTACCAGAGGTCTAAGAATACCCAAAATATTTCCCGGCAGTCTGAAATCTTTGATTTCTTGCTGCTCTCTATATGGATGTCTGAATTGACCAAAGTTTTGAATGTACCATGGTTTTCTCCTTTCCATGCAGTATGCTGTAGACGCAGACAAGGTGATCAACCTGCTGTCCATCCCTCAGTACTTTGATCTGGAGGTCTACACAACAAGTAGGCTGGAAAAGGTGAGCACACAGCAACAACTAGACATTCTCTTCACAAATCATGGTCACCATTGACATAACTCCCCTGGAACGACAACGTGTGATCTAGAAAGAATCGAAGATGAGCAACATTTTGAAATAGAATGTAAATTATACAACAGAGAGATAGCTGAACTTGGTAGTCTGATACAACCTGTATTTCCCTTTTACAAACACTCATTCTTACGTCATACACCTTAGTGTAAGATGGGACCAATGTGTACATGTATATTCTATTTTTTGCTTGAGTGTAAAAAAAAACATTCTGTTGCTTTCAGTACTTGGATCTTCTCCTGAAGCACATGCAGGACATTGTCGAGAAACATGCAGAACAGGAGGTTTGTTTGTTGATTTGCATAACTGTTAAACCTACTTTTAGGCAAAACATGATTAGTAAAAATGATTTGTTACACTTGTAGTTTACAAGTAGATTATTGAATCTTGAAGAAGTTTACTTTAAGATGTCTAGTTCTGACATGTTGACATGTGCACAGGTGTTAGAGGAGTGCAGTAAGTCGTTTATGGTCCTGTGCAGTGAAGACTACCCCATCCACACCAAGGCCATGGTGTCTCGTAGTGGTCTGTTCGACGCTCTGGTACAGAAGTTCAAACAGAGTTTGGACACATTCTTCCAAGAGGTACCAGTTTTTATACAGTATTAACTTTCAGGCTAGGAAGTATTGTTTTGGGAAGCTGCACTGTGTGTTTGTATGTTATGTTCTGACTGAGTAGGTTGACAGCACATGGGTGGGGGAAGATAGAAAGGCAACACGACAGGTCAAAGAGTAGGCAGAAGAAACAGTTTGAACTTGAGATCAAGTTGATAGCACTTGGATGAGAAAGATTGACAAGTAGTGCAACAGATCAAAAGGTCAGATACAGGAAATGGGGTAAAATTGCAAGTCACAAAAATCCATAATACTTCTGGAATCTCTGATTTCCTGTTACTGATATTTTTCCTTTTCAATTGGTTTGAAGTTAGGTGTAAGAAAGAAATTTATTGGCTTCTTCTTGTCAATATATACTTCATTCAATCCCTTCCTTCCTTCCTTCCTCCCTTCCTTCTTCTCTTCCATCCATCCATCATTCATTAATTCCTTCCTTCCCTCCCTCAGGGTGAAGAAGCAGATGAGGACGATGTGTTTAACGTGACGTCTGCACAGAAAAGACTGATGGAGTTCTACAAATGTCACGACCTCTCCGCTTACGACCTGTTCGAGAAGTTCATCTTCACCATCAAGACAGCCAACGACAAATCCTACATTCCACAGGAGGTGGGTTTCCTTTTGCTCCTGTTGGTTTGTCTGTCTGTCTGTCCAACTATGGTTGGTGGGAGGTGATATTGACAGTTAATTAATGGGGTCCAGAGCTCTAGCCAGCTCGAAATTTTTTTCGTCAGTTCAAATTCGAATCTAGCACCCAAGGTGGGGGGTTCCAGGGCCATCCTCCCCCTTGAAATTATGTTTCAAGCCTTCAAAAACACAATTTCCCACATTTTTAGAGGCAAATGATGGGGTTGAAAGTGATTGACAGTGGTCCTTCAGATGTTTTTTATATTTTTACCCAAGGATTTTTATTTTTTTTTCCTTCCCCAGATCCTAGTCCGCTCCATCGCCTGTGCACACATGGACATCATGTGGAGGTTCTCTAGACTGGATGAACACGACCCAGACAAGGTACTTATTCATTCATAAGTAAGCAGTGATACAGTGTAAAATTGCAAAGTGTATAGTTCATATGATTTTGTGTGTGTGTTTGTGTGTGTGTGTGTGTGTGTGTGTGTGTGTGTGTTTGTATGTATGTACGTGTTTGCACTGTGAGTGATAGCACATAGGTGAGGGGAATTATCTAACCACAGTCCACAAAAGGCCAGACACAGGGCTTCAGGTCCCAGAAGCTGGCTGCTGAATCTGTTGAGTTTTTTGGGCAGTCTTTGGCATAGGAAAGGTTTGAAAGCAATATGGGTTAGGGGATGAAGTCTGCCATCTTTGCCTTTTTTGAAGAAATGTTTAAATTTTTTTTTTTACTTCAACCAGTAAGTATCAATACAGATGAACCTTCATAACTGTTTTGTTTTTGTTTGCAGAATGATATCAGGACAATCAACAACTGTGTGAAGACGTTTCTGGACCTGAGCAGTCAGCTGGTGGAGGGTTACGTGGTCGACCCGACGATTCAGGAGGAAGCCTTCATGTCCATCGTGGACCTCCTGGTGGTCTTCGCACGACAGGTACTAAGCCTTACCTCTACCGTAATAGTCCTCTACCGTAATATATCGTAAACCTGTTAAACAATGGCATTTAGATTATTAATTGGTACCTTTTGAATATGTATTGTATGTTTTAAATATGTGTTGTATCTTTTAAATATGTTTTGTATCTTCTAATCTAAGTATGTATTGTATCTTTTAAATATGTATTGTCACCTGCTCGCCATTTGTAAACTTTTAGACCAATTAATATATTGTATATGTCAATTTGTCAAAATTTGTATATGTACATGAACTCGCAATCCAGCTCGTGAGCTGCGATGAGTTTAATAGTAATAATAAACCATTCTATATACTACAGGTGGCGTCCAATCCCGTGATGAACCCGCTCATCCACCACCCGGACCCCATAACCGAGATCAGACTCACCTCGCTGCTCACAGAACGGGTGTTTGTTGGGCCGGAGGAGGAACACCAACCAACCGGTATGTAAAAATAAGACAGTGAGCTTGATACTGGTTAAGCTCACTGACTCTCCAACTGGGTTGTAACAAAGAAATCAGAGGCTATGTACAGTATTTGCAGGTTCATTGTTCCTGTAGCTTTTTTCGTCAAGCACATTGCATAGTTGAACACGGCTTAGTCCTAAGGACTGCGACCCTTTATAGTAGCATGCATATTGGGTGAGCGACAACAGCTGGGATTCGAACTCCCAACCTCTTGGTCCAGAGGCACAGTTGCTAACCACTGGACTATTTTCACTGCACATTTTCATATGTTCTGGGCATGCTCTTCTTATGATTTTTGGGTGGTCAATAGCTTTTATGCATGGATGGAAATAACGTGGAAATAGCAGCTTGCTTTGGAACTGCACTGACATTTTGTTCGAGAAGAATTTCAGCCTCTTGTATTAAACTCAACATGACAATATGATATCTTATGTCTCAGATGATGAAGATGATGAAGCCAACAAGATCGAGGCGTTACACAAGAGGCGAAACTTGCTGGCCGGCTACTGTAAACTGGTGGTCTACAACATGGTCAGCATCAAAACTGCCGCAGACATCTTCAAACACTACATGAAAGTAAGTGTGAACCAACAACTAGTGTAGTCACTTGGTTAAAAAGACTTGGAGAGGTTAAAAATTCAAGGAACTTTAAGCCTTGTACATGCACTTGGTTGCACAAGGTGCAGCTTAAATTACACTTGTCAGTTGGAAGGGCATGTTTCCCTTTACATATATTTGTGGTTGAACATGACAATAAAAAAAAAATGGTGTAATACCCCATTAAATCACATCATATGATACTGTCTATAGATAATTTCATCAGGTTGGTGACTGATTGATTGATTGAATATCAAAGTGCTATGTTAACAACCACTTTAAAACGTTAAACAACAAGAGCTGACATTTCGATGACTGTCTGTTATCTTCATCAGGGCAATTATTATGCTATGTTTGCACATTTAAAGTTTTTTCTTTCCCTTCCAGTACTATAATGATTACGGTGACATCATCAAGACCACCCTGTCCAAGGCTCGAGAGATGGACAAAGTCAACACAGCCAGGACTCTAAACCTCGCACTCACTCAGCTCTTCACAGAAGTCAAAGCATCTCAACAGCCGCTTGATAGGACGTCACAGACTTTCCTGTCTATCAAGGTATTCATTCCCTCTTAAAAAGAGAAAGAAATTGTACGGTCTTAGTGGCAAATTTGCAGTTCTTGGCACTTTGGTGACACTAAATCCATGTGTGTCCTCATCAGTGTTTGGACACAAGTACGTAATATATAATTTATATTAACGATTACTCGAAAGGCCCGATGGGCATCACTCCATGGAGCATGTCTGGGGATCGAAACTCGGGACCTCTTGGTTCCAAGTTGAATTGCTCTGACCATTACGCCACATGATTCCCTCTTATGCACTGCATATTACCGAGAATCATGAAATTTGCAAGGTTTTATTTTCCAGTAGAAAGGAAAGTTGTTAAGGTCATAGAAGACTCATTTTGTGATAAAATTTAGTTGTTTCCATGCTAAATGATGACGTTTTGTTGTCTTCTCCTGAACCTGCCCTCCAGGAGCTGGCGAGACGGTTCTCCCTGACCTTTGGTTTGGACCCAGCCAAGACACGGGAGGCGGTTGCAGAGATTCACAGGTCGGTATACCTTCACATGACTTACTTGAATTACAGTAATCACTCGCTCACTCACTCACTGTCCGGTTTACCGTCTGTTGTTCCCCATCTTCCAAGGGTTAGACATGCTTGCACAGTACAACTGGGGCTTTTTACTTGACTTATGTCGGGTGCCAGTCCTCCTCTGCCACCCAAACCACCATGGCAGCCCAGTAGCTCCTGTCCTGCATAGCCTTCCCTTTGCCATCTGCCTGTAGACCGCTGTCTCTTTCCAGCACATCTATGTATGTGAGGGGTGGTCTTTCCGGCCTTCCTCTCCCATATGCCTGAGACAATAGCACTAAGTTGGAGACCACTTCCTTGTTTCTGAGGGAATTTCCGGCAAACGGCTGTGCATGGCTCTTATCTTGTCAGACAGTTTTGGGACACCAGCATAAAGTTATTTGTTTGTACAATGTTGCTCCCATCTTACATTATGGGAGCAACATTGTCCAAACACATAACTGGTCACATACATCTTACAATTATCGTTCCACCAGTCTTCTATCCAGCCTTTAAGCTTCAAGTGACAGTAGAACCATGTTGTACAAACCTGTCTGTGTTGTGTCTTACATCTCAGGGAGGGGATAGTGTTTGCCATCACCCCGCTAGACGACCCTAACGACCCTGAAGGGCCACCTCCCCATCTAAGCTTCCTGGAGATCCTGGCAGAGTTCAGCCCCAAGCTCATGAAGCTTGATCGCAAAACCATGTAAGTACATCGTGTTTTAGATTTTGCTCTCTTAACAAAGGATCTTTGTAAGTAAGTAAGCTGTCACTGGAATCAGCTCTATTTGTGCTATAGAAGTACACTTCAGCTATATTTAATCAACTTCATGAAAGTGTTGGTAGTTACGTGTTTGAAGGTAAAACTTTTGTTCCAACACGAAAAAGTAAATGCTACATGTAGTAAGAAAGCTTTAAACAACTCCTGCAATTAAATGTCAAAGTGCCTGCAGAGCTGGTGTGTTACGCTGAAGGGCGGTCATACCGGCTATACTGATACAGAAGCTGATGTGTTTCGCCGAATGGCCGTTATATCGGCTATAATGATACAGATACAGACACCCATTAAGAGAAAGTTCAATGGCATACAATAAACTATTTGACGACTGATGAAAACTTTCTCCTTTCTACAAAGCTTGAACTACCTGGACAGCAAACTGAGGCCGGGCATGCTCAACAGAAAAGACGACCCCTCATCTGAAATGTCTACTTTCTTTTAGGGTATATTTCTGGTGCTATGACTTTGCAAAGAGACGTTACCACGCAACCACTATAAATGAAAACAAAAAAGTAAAAGTTTAATGATGAAAACTTTCTCCCATTGGTAGCTTGAACTACCTGGACCGCAAACTGAGGCCGGGAATGCTGAACAGAAAAGACGACCCCTGGTACCCACTGGTGACCTACCGCAGCAGCCTGGTGGAGGGAGAGCACGGGTCAAAGGTCGTTGCCAGGGGGATCCGAGGCCACGGAAAGAAGGGAGGCAAGAGTCCGACCGAGATGGCTGCCAGGAAAAAGCTGACCATGGAAGGTAGTGTCACATAGTCTTTTTTATCCATAAACATTACGTTATTGTATTGCAAACTTCTGTTCTTGGTGGTTGACTCCACAGATCATGTACATCAAACTTTATGATCTAGGTACAGAAGTACTGTTTTGGGTGGCTAAGCTGTGGATTTGTGTGCCTGGTAAAGTAGGTTGGCAGCACATGGGTGTGGGGGAAGATTCACAGGCAAAATGACGGGTGAAAAGAGGTGAACTTAAACTTTAAACTTTTCTATAACCTAATCCTTCATCAAATGAAAAAGGAATTGTCAAGATTTTTCTTAGACTCACTTACTCACATGTCTTTCCATTCAGTGTAGTTTGAATGCTCACTTGATACTTTCCACAGTCGATGACACCCCGTACAGAGGCAGAGGCAGACGACGATCATCCAGTACCAGAACTCGGAGACAGAGCACAGGAATAAACAGGAGGACCAGCAGTAATGACTCATTGATATTTTGTTCCTGTTCAAGTTCATGTTTACTAACAATGGTTAATACCTTCTGAATCAGTTTGGTTCATTCAAAAGCATTTGTTTTTCAATGAAGTTTCAGTCTTGGAGGGGGGAATGTTTTATTTATTTCAAGTCCACAGTACATTGTAGGACCAGCTTAATGCCTCATTGCAATTTTTCAGTCCTATTTCTGTTCAAGTTCATGTTATTTCACAACATTTACTAACAATGGTTAATACCTTCAGTTTGTTTCACTCAACAGCGTTCGTTCGTTTGAGTTTTGAGGGCTGCGAGGGGGGGATTTTTTGCTATTTCGAGCCCTCCCTGTGTACACTGGCTAGGTGGCCTTCCTTACATTTCCAACGATGTTCCCAAGTGTATTCAACATTTGAATTATTTATGTTGCTGCTGGCCTTCCTTCTAATCCTAAGATTAGAACCTGTAGAAGGAAAACCAGTTGCTCCAGTGTGATTTATTTCATGTCCATGTATGATAAAAATTTTAGCCAGAAAATGAACAAAGATGGACAATATGCCAACATTTAGTTTGTTTGATGTGTTTTCGTAACACCATTTATATAATATATGTCTAAGGATTTATTTTGATCATACATTTATTGATTTGGTAGTACTTCACTCATGTTACCTGTATCTTGTTATATTTTGTCTTACCCTGACTTCTTCCCTCATGATGGCCTCAGTGAAAAGTGTCCAATTTCTTGAATAAACAAGGCCTCAATGAAAGAAAGAAAGAAAGAAAGAAAGAAAGAAAGAAAGAAAGAAAGAAAGAAAGAAAGAAGCCATTGTTGGTTACAGAACCTGAAGGAACAGTGTCTTACAATCATTTCCAGACCACCGTACATTTTGTATATTGTACATTTGCCAACATTTTCAGACCACCGTACATTGTAGACATTTGCCAACATTTGCAGACCACCGTACATTGTAGACATTTGCCAACATTTTCAGACCACCGTACATTGTAGACATTTACCAACATATTTTCAGACAAGAAGCCAGCCAGGGGCAGGAGTTCTAGCAGGGTTGTACAGCCAAGACCAACCTCCAGGAGGGACTGGGAGTTCAGAGACGCTGAGAATTACAGCTGGATGCAAAGTAGCCTGCTTACGGGGTTATTCTCTTGAAAGAGTTTCAGTTTGGGGAGGCTAAAATTTATCAACACTTCTTTTCAATACTGAACAGTTATTCATTGGATAGATTTTCACTGAGTAAATGGATTTTGGATTCCATTTCTCATTCTGAAACTCTTGAAATGGAGTGACCTAAAGCACAGCCGGTTTTTGCTGTTCTGTTCCGTTGGCTGTTAAAAACTTACCTGTTCTCTACAATGATTGTCTCTTTCAGAGTTGTTATGTTGTTGCTGTATAGGAATTGGTGGTCTTCACAATATTGATCTAAATGCAAAAATTGCATATGATGTGTACATTATCCCAGTCTAGGTCAGGGATAAGATACTGTAACTTGTGTTTTCTGTTTAATTATATTTTCCTGTTATACAATGTTGGTACTATAAATAGGACTGTTTAACATCTGTTGATTTTGTGTTGTTTTTTGTTGCCCTTGCAGCGAATGAAAGTTTTGCCGGTAAGACGCCCACCCGCCCAGGCCAGCCCCTCCATCAGTCCACAGCAGTCAAGAGGAGAAGGATGGACCCTGAGGAAGGCTCGGAACAGAGCTCAGAGAGGGACGAATCAGAACAGGGGTCGGAGAGAGAATTTGAGCAGTACGTTAATATTAATGTCTGTGTATCAGTGTCTCTGGAAGTATGGTTTTGGGTGGTTATGCTGTGTGTGTGTGTGTGTGTGTGTGAGAAGACTGGACCCGGAGGAAGGCTCGGAACAGAGCTCGGAGAGGGACGAATCAGAACAGGGGTCGGAGAGAGAATTTGAGCAGTACGTTATCATTAATGTCTGTGTATCAGTGTCTCTAGTTTATTACTTCTGGGTATAGAATTAAAAGCAACTTACTTAGCTGTGTGACTGTCTGGACAGAGTAGGTTGACAGCATGTGGGTTGGGGGAAGATGGACAGGAAGAATGACAGATCAAAAGATCAAACTCAGGAAATGGGGTGAACTTGAGAATAGGTTGACAGCACGTGGGCTAGATTGATAGAATAACAAGAGGTCAAAACGCCAAACAAAAATCTAGAAGAACTTGAAAAGCTCGAAAACCAAAAATACTTTCGTTAATGTGTCTCGTAATGCCTCTAGCACTGAATAGCCAATATGTCTCAAGGTCTGACAATTCTAAGTGTAAAAATGTGTGATGGTAACCTCCAGAAAGTAGAAAGTATCAAACATTAAATCACAAAAGTTAAGAAGCTTACAATCGATGTTCGTGTATGTTTCTGTAGTACCGGCAAGCCAGCGCTGTCGCAGGGTTCGTGGGCGCAGGTCAGACACCACGACTCCGGTCGGAAAGGACGTGCCAACATCAGCTACACAACTCATGGCAGAAGGGGCAGGTAAAGATCACAGTTCTGCTTCTTGGAGAGTTTACTCTAGTACATGTAGTTAGCCTGAATTTTATTCTGGAGTTAGCCTGAATACTACATAAAGCTTTACTGTTATTTGTTAAGAGAGAATGAAGTTAACATCTGTGTCCATAATATCACCAGGGTCCATAATATCGCCACCTTGAGAAACAGTGTGCTTAAAGATATTTTTACTGCAAAATACTTTTGGTATGCACTCCTGCACACCTCAAATGTACATACCTAGGGTATGTTGCAGTAAAAATATCTTTAAGCACACTATTTCTCGAGGTGGCGATATTATGGACCCTGGTGATATTATGGACACAGAAGTTACATGTCAATACACAGAAGCTATTTAAGTGTGAACTTTTCACTGTTTTCAGTCATTGTAGTCATGACATCCATTTGATTTCCTTGTTCTCTACTATGCTTGCATTGTAGTGGAGAGCACCATGGGTAAGTAACTTTGCTGGACATGTATATATGCTTGATATTTTTACACCAGTAAAGTTGATTAAAACCCAGTGTCTCTACTTATCATAATCCACCTGGCATATCTCTCGAAACGTCCAGTAATAATTTCTATATCTTATTCAGTAGTAGAGTTTCAATTCATCTTTGAGATACTGAAACAGTTATGGCTCCTGTACATAGACCTATGACCTATTGCCCGGTACTGAATAGCACTCAAATCATGAGACTCAAATTGTGCCTATTCCCCTGCTTGTTCACCAACTGGTGTAATAGTTATGACTCCTATACTGAACTGGTGCTGCATTCATAGTACTCAAATCATGAGACTCAAATTGTGCTTATTCCCCTGCTTGTTTACCAACAGGGGTAATAGTTATGACTCCTATACTGAACTGGTGCTGCATTTATAGTACTCAAATCATGAAAATCAAATTGTTTATAAATCATTACTTGTTTTCCAACAGGGGTAAACAGATGCCAGTAGAACCTGAACCAGAGGAGGCGGATGACAGTGGGGATGAGGACGATATCGCAGACTTTGATACGAGTGACATGCACATCGGACAGGTGAGTCACACTCTTGTACCTGTCACTACACTGGTGGGGTCTCCTGGCTGTGTTGTAGACTCCTCTAATATCTGTAAAGTTACTGGAAATGCAGTTACTTTTGCAATGGTTTTATTTTGCCTTATGATGAAAAAGAATTCTGCAGTACAATAAAATGGCATGATTTTGAGTAAGAGAACATCATGAACACTGCAAAAATAAAACCACAGCAAAAGTAAGTGCATTTACAGTATGGTACCAAACTACTTATTTCTCCATATCCTCTGATTCCTTGTGTACCTGTTTGAATGTCAAGTTTCCCTTGTCTTTTCTGCTCCTTGCTTGTTTGGTGCCTGTAGAGTGTTTTCACTCTGTGTCAACAATATGTCTGCTGCCATTTTGGTGGCCACTATAGTTCAAACTGTCGAAGAAGAATAACAGAAGAAGACTTAAAACCTTGCAGATCAAAGAAAAGAAATTTCTTAAGCTACGATCCATTTAAATACAAGGGGCCGTCAGCAGCTTGTCTGCTTCATTGATATGAAATTGAGTGAAAACGCTCTGCACAGCATGTTTAACCATCTTCCTTTATCCCCTTGGTGTATACACTTTTCCCTGTTGTCCATACATTTGTATGTGTCTATACTGACCTCTCTCTTTCTCCGACAAGATCACTGATGACTACGCACTCCTTCCATCCTTCTCTGTTCTCTCATGAAAAAATCCTTACATCCTACTGTAGTTCCTAGTTAGTAACTCGGCAGAACTTGTCCACTCTGTTTGCAGTCCAGCCCAGTCGACATGGCACAACAGATAGTGAACCTCCCTGACAACTTGTTCACATCGTCACCTGATATTGGGGACTTTTCTGTGAGTGGTAGGGTAGGGTCGACTGTGGGGAGCATATGGCAACCTTTCCTCCACAACATTTGTAAAAAAACAAACAAAAAGACAGACTGAAGAAATTGTGAGGGCTTAAAGTTAAGATATATATACATATGAATACTCTGTTCTAAATAGAAATATTGAACATCTAGCTATCCAGATTTGAAATTCAGTTAAGAAACAAGAAATTGGATACACTTTAAAGAATTAGCAACTGCCTGAAAACTTGCGAACTAACTAAAGAAGGAAAGTTTGCCCATGCTAGCCCACACTAACTGGTTTTGGGGACACGGTTCAGTTCTCATGGTTCTGTTCTTGGTTCACTCTGTTTTGTTTTTCAGAAAGAATGGTTGTTCAGGTTCCTTACCCTCTCATCTTTTCATTTCTTCCTCCCTGAGTTGTTTTCAGTTCTCCCTTCAGTTTCAGACCACAGGAAGTTGGTGATTTGTTCTTTATTTTTTCCTTCCCGTTGGGACATGCTAACCTTTTGTTGTAGGGTGTTAATTATTATAGATTGTATGAACATGCTCTTTAAGGGTTCCTACATGTAGGTGTGCAGAAAATTGGTACTGGTAAACTGACATAGTTGACTGCAAAGGGTGAAATATCATTGATCTTCTAGTCTTAGTCTGAATGCAATATAAACTGTATTCTATCAATTGAGAAAAGAGATTTTAAGAAAATATCATTTGCAGCCCAACTTTTCAGTTTAGTAGCACCAGTACAGCGCATCATTGCAAAAGGTGTACAGCATACAAGCAGCTTACTTTGATCCAGAGGAATTTAAGGTTTTGATAAACACAAAATAATGTTAAACCTAAAACTAGAATGGCCATTTACCCAATGGCTATTAGAATCAGAAGTCAAGACCTATTCATTTCTTTTGGTGTATTATTGAAGATATGAATTTTACAGCAAGAAATCATATAGTGTTGTTGTAGCCTATTACTTGTAACTATTCTGATACATTTTCTGGTGAACATTGCAACATGTCTCTTCTCCTTTTTGTTGCTACAGTCGGGGCTCTGAAGAAGGTTGCAATTCCAGGGAGTCCCCAAGAAACAGGCTCAAGGAATCCAGAACTGGAACAAACAAGAAGAATGCGGAGACAACTGTGTAAAGAGATAAAAAGAAAGAAACCTAAGCTGGCAGTGCCAGCTATCTTCTCGACTATATGTGCAAAGTTTTCCAGTCGGGTTTCAAATTTGTTAAGCAGTGTATTATCTCTTTGGAGTAGGGCTAGCCTATGAGTTGAATCATTTTGTCTATATTGCTATGATCTATATCAGATAGACAAAAAATTAGTAGAATAATGCTTGTAGATAGGGCAGCCTGAATATAGACATATCCTGTATTTAAATTCAATTTTACACTCGGTATTGCTGTTAACTTCTTTACCTGTCAAAAGCACAAAGATGTTAGATCACGGGCCCCTCATTTTAGGCAAATCTCTCGTTTTGAAGCAATTCTTCATCAAACTGTTCCTTAAGTTAAAATCTACTCTCCCACCCTCTTTCGCCCTGTCACAACTTTTGTATAAATGTACAAACAAACATGCAAAAAACAAAAACAACTACAAGAGAATATCTGCAACCAATCAGAATGCAGGAATATTTCAAATCTGAAAATTAACCAATCCCCAAATGGTTTGGCTCTGTTCCAGCCAATGAAAGAGCAGAACTTGAACAGATAGGAAAAAAAACAAAGCAGGAATACACATTTTCCATCAAATGGTGAAATTTTTTTCATGATGTAGATGAAATCCATAATTTAGTAGGTGAGGAACTTGATTAATTGCTGCATTACATGAATTGCATGTATGAAACTTGAAAAAAAGGATCGACTGAAGTAAAGATCCAATGGACCACTGTATATAGTAGACTAGTGAGTTTTTGTACTTACAATAGAGAGTTTAGAATCTGGTCTTTCTTGTGGGTTGCAACGATTCTTAACATTGAAGAAACTGTTGAAAACTGTTGATTTGTTAGACACTCAGTCATTCCATGCCATATTCGGTTGCAGTCATACCTGTTGGTTCTAATGCAGTTCTGTGGTTGTACAAGTGTTCAATATCGTAACAGAAACCTGCTTTTCTGACCAGTCCAATTGCAAATAGCGTTCCCTGGACTTAACATGTTGATGCAGTCACAGAAGTAAATTGCTTAGAAATGGACTAAAGAAGTTGAAAGGTAGTTGACTTGAAGCAGAAGACTGTGAGTAAGAACAACGATAACTAAAATCTGGTGCCGTCTAGAAGACTTAACTACGTTTGTACAAATTAGAACAACTTTTATTTTCTTCTCATCCAGATTTTACAATCAGTTGCTCAGATTCTACCATCTCAAGTTAGGATGAAACAAATTTATGTGGCAAAAATGATGAAATGAATGTGGGTTTAAGGGCTAATCTTGTGTTAGTGTTTGGTGAATGTCCTTTGCAAGTTACTGTTGAGGGGAGTACATATACTTTGTTTTGCATTCATAATATTGTGTACATGTAAGTTAAGTTAGAGATGAGATAGATATCAAAAACCATCCACAACATTACCATCCTCATGCTATCACATTCTAGTTTTCTTTAAAAAAAAGGTTGGTATTTAAGATGAAAACTCAGACTTAAAAAGAGTTACAGAAGTAGAAACACCATGTTCTGTATCCCCATCTCAGGACCCAAGTAAGGGAGTGGACAAATTAAAAAGTTTAAATTAGACGATGGCAAAAGACGAGATATAGGTAATGTGAAGGATACAGTTATCTTTCAGTATGTATGTTGTAACTAGTATATCTGATTTCTGTGTCATTGGATTATGTGTATAAGACACCAAGTTAAAAACGACCTGAAATAGTGTACTGAGACCAGGAGAGAGCTTCAGTCGAAACGTCATGTTGAGTAGGACAGTTCCTACAGCTTGTAAATGTGCAGAATTTGTGATCCATAAGTTAGTATGTGTACATGTAGTTAGTTACAAAACAACAATACAAAGTTGGTTGTTGTTACCACAATGTGGTGTAATGTTGATACATTGAATTCAATGTGACTCAAATACTTGTACACTGTCATTTTTTTTTTCAAAGATTTTTTTGTTTTGACTGACTTCCTGTGACTCTTCAGGTGCTACTTGCGTATTTTGGTCTGGAAGGTATTTTTGAGGGAAGTCTTAATGAATTTGTTCTTAATTAAATCATATTAACAAAATGACAAGGTTGATGTTGAGATGAAAATTCTGTTTTGGACCCTATCATGCTTGAAGTAAGAGTTGTCTCAATAGTTAAAGAGGTTTTTTTTTTTGTAGAAAATGAATACACACTGTACAAGCCACATTCAACATTGACTTCTGCTACCTGTTGTGTCATTTGACTGTTCGTTGGTCATGAAGTATAAGATACTGTGTTTTGTATTTTGTCTTTATATTATCAAGACTGTTATACAAGGTACCCATCAAATAAAGAACCTGTTCAACTTCTTGTATCGCATATTTTGGCGCATTGTTTTAGTTTACAAATAGTTACTTGCTTTTCCCACAAACCTTTGATAGTCTAGACAAAAAAAGATGCTCTATCATTTACCTGCAGTGTAGTCTAAAGAAGTCTCAGTTTACCGTAAATTGTGGAAAACTTGTGGTTTTATTTTTGCTCTGACCTCCACTGAATATGTACTACAGTATTATTTCTGCCATGAAGTCAAGTAAAACCCTTTCCTTACTACCACAAAATAAAAACCATTGCAAAATTTTCTGGTTTTAGAGTACTTGACAAGTGTTGCAAATTGTTGAAGCAGTGGATGTATAATGTTTTTTTTACTCTCACATTTTTAATCAGAAAAGTTAATGTTAACCTTGTTTTGGAGACGAGTTATAAAATCAGGATTTCATTGATTTTTTATACCTGGCCCATGTTCGTCTATTACCCATTTGAATAATTGATAGCTCCAAAAAGGGATCAGGTAACTGCGTCATTTATCTTCGATAGGTGTTGAACAGACCAAGAACAGAGCAACCTACTTGAACAGAGTGCATCATGTTTTTGACTTGGGGACAGGACAATTATTTTTGCCCTAAAAAAATTTTTCCTTAAAAATTATTACCACATTTTTAATCACCAGTAACCAGAAAGAATATGGCTCTCTTGTAGAGAGTGTTTCCTCTTTGCAATTTTAAAAAATAATTTATTTTCATGAAAGTGAGCTGGGAGCTTTGATTGGCACTTTGTCAAGCAATGCATGCTGGGTATGTTTATTGCTGCTAGGTAAATCTTTTTATAGTACCTATTTCAGTGCATTTCCGGTGTAAACTTTGCCGGAAATTATGAAATTTTTTCTGAAAGGGCTCAAATTTGAGAAATACACCTGTTTCACCGCAAAGTAGCGTATTGTAAACAAAATCTGCATAAAGTAAACAGGTAAAACAAAACACTGGAAAAGGAAAACAAATTCCTTGAGATTGCGCATGCGCCGAGCTTGGTCATATGAATGAAACTCGACCAATCAAAAGTTTGGGAGTCGGCCACGTGACTTACCGGTAACCAATCACTGCCCAGCTGTGCTAGCCACCGCCAAGCTCGTTTTCACTTCCAAAACACTGGAATTTGATAGAATTTTCCACGGGATTTGTGGCCAAATTCCTCCGGTTATATGTAAATTTTTCATCATGTGGTGGTGGAAGTAGGACCAACGACCGTTCCAGGTTGCAGCTGCGGCAAGGATCGACGCAGATCTTGGAAGTGAAGTTGGGCAAAACCTCGGAAGTTTGGCTTCGAATCGTCGCCATTTTCTACCTTCCCAGCCCTTGTTTGTTGGTGGAGTTGCCTGTCAAGAACCTGTGGATATAAGTACGAATTCGGACCCAAACTCGGACATTTACATGGTCGAAGGGACCCGGAGACTACACAGGACTATTTACTGTCCGATCGGCTGAGAATGGCGAATTCAGGGGCGACCCTGACTAGCCTTTGGATGGACGATGGTAAACAACTCCCTTCTTTTGTTGTTGGGGATGGGACTTTTTTTCGACCCCAATTTTCGGGGCTTTTAAAAACTAACTGTCAAACCTCCGATTGTACGATTTTCTGCAGGATGATCGCAAGGAAAGTGCATAGATTAGTACTGTTTGGTTGATTTTCATTGAAAAGGCCGTGGTTAGGTAAAAACCCTATCAGCTTTCAGTGATCATTTTGCCCACAGATCCTTTCTATGTCACGCCACGTGCCTATACCACCGTTGTTCCATTCAGAGTTCTCCAATTTCAGTCAATTTAAATCAAAATCTGCAAAAAATCATGCTCATATCAAAGCAAATATGTATAATGCAGCCATCTCGCACCAAATCTGACTGGAAAAACGGCTATGCAGATAAAATTCAGCCCCAGAAGGCCAGTCACTTTTATGTTTGTCCGGAATGGAGACCATTTAAATCTACCCCCCCCCCTCCTTTTTTTCAGGCATGGCAACAAAACTTATACCCCAAATCGTGGCGTTTTTGAAGAAAATATTGTATTTTACATGCAAATTAGCTCACATTTGTATGTTGGCGACTGTCTGTGACCAGGATCGTGTAGGTGAACCGTTTACAAACGTGACATAATGATTTTGCTAGCGAGTGTTTGGTGTGGAAAGTTGACCCACCCCACCCATGCCCCACTTCTAGCCATGGGGTCCAGGTTTGACGTGTTTGCGTGCCAAGCTGTCCCCTACATAATATTCCCCACAAATAATCCCAAAGCAGATGGCTGGCTAGAATATTGTAACGTTTTTCTAACCACTAGGTTCATCTGGCTTAGCTACAACATTTTGGAAAAGAAGTGTAGTTGCCTGCACCCACTGTTAGTAAATAGTAGATGTTGTGGGTTGGTGGCTGTCATGCGACTCATGGTACTAAAAAAATCCTTATAGTCTTCAAACCCAACATCTGCTTGGGAATTGCACACTAATATGTCTGTATGCCATCCTAGTCAAAACAGGAAAAAATTGTGCAATTTTTCAATTGCAAACTTGAAATTTGATGTGAAAATGAGTCTTTAAGATTGCACGATCTTGGGACATAAAAGTTCATTTTGCATAAACGGTTTGGCAGAAACTGCCACCATATTTCTGAAGGGCATTTCAGAAAATGTTTCCCTTCTCTTTTTCCCTTAAAATGTTTGATTACGCTCGTCAGCAACACCAATTTTATCCAGTAATTTTATTGTTTCCAGAGATTTCTACTTATGGTTACAGAGATTATGGTTTTACACATATAAAATGTAAGGTCATAGTTCATAGGGAAGAAATTAGCTTACTCTAACTATCAAATGTGTTGCTGACCCTTTCTGGTATAACAATAGAAAACGTAGTGTTATAGGGGGTAACATTTGATCCTAACTGAAGACAATGTCCTTATCTTTAGGGCGGAAATACAGGGTTTAGGGGCAAACCAGTCACTGGGATCAACACGGGTTGTTGTAATTATTAAGGCATTTAATGGATTAAGATAATGTGTTATTTACACTGTTGTATTTCTTCATTTGGGTTCGTCAGGTAAAGATGTAATTGATTGCTTTATTAGCTACATATTATAATATATAATGCATTCCAGCATTCCTTTAGATAGGTATGTTTTGAGGTTCTATTTTTTTTTTTTGTGAAGTTGTGGAGGGGGGTGGTATATAACCCAACTCTTAGATCTGTATTGGAATCAAAAAGTTGATCTGGCTAGAGACTTGCTACGAATCTGAATGGTGCGGCAAGTCGTGAAATGTTCAGAGTGGTTTTATTTTCATGGTGACCTCTTGCCTACCGCAATATAAAGCCATCTGCAGTAGTATTTTGGCTATACTGACTGTATACAGTCAAACCTGTACAAGTGACCACCTTTACACGACTACCTGGCTAATACTGTATGTGACCACTTAAAAATTTTTCCCCATGCCTGTCCACATAGACCAGATTTTTATTATGGTCCCCAGAGTGGTCTTCTTGTGCAGTTTAGTGTTGGGAAGATGTCCAATCCCAAGCCTACAACTGTCTCAGCCCATCCCAGCATGATGTCAGCACACCTGCCAGTGTTGTGGCCTCAAGGCTGTAGCTATCTCCTGGCCTTGGCACGGCTTTTGTGAAGAATTTTAGTCTGGCCAAGATCTGGGATCAGACAAATCGTCATCTGCAAATCTGTTTCCACCAATTTCTTCTGTTTCGGTAATTTTTGTAGGGGGTGGGGGTCTTTTTTCCATTTTTTTATGCCCACTCTCTCTCATTAGGTGCTATGTGTGGGTGTGTAAGATAAATGACTTTGTTTATGAGGACACTACTTGTTGAAGTGCTAACTATGTGCAAATGAAGTGGGCACAAACAAGGATATTCCAGAAGGTTTTGTTTTATAAATTACGTGGTAAAAGTGATGTTTACAGTTGTCAGACAATTTACACCTCAATAAAAAAGGATGACCGTGTAATGCAAGCTCTCACCCTGAAGTTGTTTACAAATAAATAAAAGCAAGTGATATGTTTTGAGAGGGTTGAAGACATTTTACACATAGAGATTTGGCCAAGCAAGGGTATAAAATTGTCTTATCCATCCTGGTGTGAGTGGCTCAGACCTTACAGTCTGGTCTTGTACCATTTGTAATTACTGTACAAAACTGGTGTGTTATGCCTAAATGTGGTTTACCAGTTATTGTTTGTTTTGCATAACCGGTAAACCACCTTTTTTTAGGCGTAACACCAGTTTTGTGCATGTAAGCACAAGCTGCATAAGACCGGACTGTAAGGTTTGAACCACTCACACCGGGAAGGACCGACTCTTTTCAATAAGTGCGGTGGGTTCTTTGACATGTGTGGGGTGTGGCTCTGCTCTCCCCAAACAGGTGACCTTCATGCAAACAAACAAATTGTAGACATTGATATATGTTGTTGTCTAATTCCCCATGCTGTATATATAATTTCTCCAGGCCAGGGAAGCCCAATGAAGAGCACCCCCAACACGCCCGGCAAGTCTGTAACCAACGGCAACAAGGAAGTACAGGAGGACTTCTTAAAGATTTATAAGGACTGCGGCCTGGAGCCAATAGCCAAGGAGGTGTGTAATTATTAAATACAACAAGATCTCTGCTAAAAAAATGTAGTACAATGTATCAGTGGTGAAAGACCTGCAAAACTGGTACTGTGGATATCTGAAAGCATTCTTGATTCTTTTTTTTGTGAATACTGGTATTTCACCTAATATAACCAGCATTCACCATTTGTTAACCAGGTTGCATAACGTTACATCTGCCACTGTGAAAAACAGTGTGATTGATATATCTCTGTGCAGCACCCCTCAGGTATGCACAGTTAAGATATGCAGGAGTGTGTTATACTAGTACTGGGGGACGTTGTATTGTGTTTGGATTAGTGATGCATACCGGTTCACTGGACTTGGATCCGGACTTGTAAGAATGTTTAGGTTCAAGTCCAAAAAAACCTTAAAGTCAAGAACCGAGTCCGGACTTATTACCATAAAAGACCATTTCGCATACCCCTTTTCTTTCCAAACCATCTAAAACCTTCCGTAGATTGCAAAATATTTGCTGCAAAATGAAGAAAACATTGCCATCGGGCATCGTTAAGTACCGGCCTCCATGTTATGTGGCCAAAGTTTCACCCAGACAACATTGCAAGGTTGCCAACATGCAATTTTGTATATACCATGGGTTTAGGTACGGACTTAAGTCCGGACCTGAACCTAAACCTCTGGACTTGAATCCGGACCTGAACCTAAAATTGGGTTTAGGTATGCATCACTAGTTTGGATGCATTTTTTCAGGGTGGTGTGTTTATGTGACCTACTGGAATTATGTTAGTAGACGTCAGCCCTAAGAATGCCACAAACATGTGTATGTGGGTGACAACATTTCAGAGCAGTGCTGGGGAACCACGGAATGGGCGGGGTCAGGTTACAACAACAGGCTAGTCGGGTCAGGGGTTAGGGGTCAACATCGACCTGTGTGGGGGGGGGGCAGTTTAAAAGCTAAAATATAGCAATTACAGCATATTCAGTTTCCCATATTAGTGCATTGGGTCCATAAAGCAAGTACAGTTGCTAATAGTAACTAACTTGCAAATCTGCTCTGCCAAAATTTGCATTTATAGCCAATCACATCAAATCACTCCTAGCCTCTACCAGGCTTCAGAGGCGGCTGGAAAGAGTAGAAATTGGCCAAACAGGTAGGTAACATGCCAGGGGAGTTGGTCTGCTAAAGGGGTACAGTTTTATGCAGACACCAGGCTAAGTGCGTTGGGTCCATTTGCACCATGTTTTTAGGGCTCCCCTCCCCTAATATGGCTATATGGGGATATGTAATTGACATTTACGACAGAGAATTTATAGACTGAGGTGTGGGTTCATGAGTTATGGTACAGCACTTCAGTTACTCGCATGTGGTCAAGCATTTCGACTGTACCAATGAATTGTGTGTGTGTGTGTGGGGGGGGGTCTAGGATGAAAATTTAACTGTATATGCTGGGAGCTTTGTATATCAAACCTCTGCATGTTTTTAAAGAACCCAACACACTTTCATGCCACGAAATACTGGGTGTATATGCACTTTTGTGCGTCCAAAATTGGAGCTGTTTTGACCTAAGTTATAACCAAATTTTCAGCTTAGGCGAGTGCACATCTCCCCAAAATGTATTTCCAGCCCCATTTTGAATTAGGACAGTCCTCTGTCTTGGATATAAGGACCAAGTGTCCCAATTCTCCAGGATCTATCTTTAAGCGATGAAGTGTGAAATCCTTTCTCAAGTACCAGCTAATCACGAGGTGTAAAAGTTGAAAGCACAATGTCCTGTCTCCCTGGTCTCCAATCAGAGATGCACACTTCCAAGTACTTACCATCCAGTTGTGACATTTCGGGTGGTCTGTTATCAAAATAATGCAGAATTTCTGTACTTGCAAGACAGTTTTTGCTGTAGTGATAAATTCCTGAAGTAAATGTTGGAAAATATCACTAAATCTACAACCTCAGAACTATGCAGCAAGTTTAAACTGTAATTTCCAACACAAGAAATTGGACTCACCCAAATTTTAGACTGTACAACTCCAGTCTTTGTCAAGGAATGTAGAAGACGGGAGTTGTACAATCAAAAATTTGGGTGAGTCCAATTTCTTGTGTTGGAAATTACAGTTTAAACTTGCTGCATAATGACCACTATCAACACAGATGAACTTTCAAGATAACCTCAGAACTAACTGTGGAATACTGACATAAGTTCTGAGGTTTTGTATGAGTGACTTTTGGCCATGCTACTGGGTTCACTGACCTCTGGTTAGAATTAGGTCTGATTAGAGCTGTCCAGATGCTCAAGGGATATGTTTATATCATATTAGGTATGATATAGTCTGGGGCATATGTCATCATGATTGGGCACAGGATCTAGAAGACAGGTTTGATTCCCTGGGAAAGGCACCTCACACAAATTACACCCAGGTGTAAAATGGGCACCAGACTTTGGTTGGGGAGGTAAAAGGCAGTGAAAGGAGAGGGATGGGCTCCACCTTCCAATACCGTACCCAAGACACATTAGATTAGCAACCCACTACCCCGAAGGCCTCAAGAAAGGCCATCTGCCCTTTACCTTCTTTGTTTTGAGTCTGGGTAGTGTTAAGGCCTTAGGGAAACAACTGATTTGGGCTCTTGACACCTGATACTTCTGTTCCTCCTTCTAAAGGAACAGGAAGCCCTTATAAAAACTCCAGGGTGTAAGAGAGGGGTGTGTTCTAACCACAAACATCCACCCACAGGAATACACCCACTAGTTCTCTGGCAGTTCAGTCTATCCACTTCTACAGTGTACTAAATAGCCATGTGTAGGAGGAGTATTTGAAGTAAATTGAACCTGTCTGTTCCAACTGTAGCTTTTGATAGTCTTGGGTTTTTAAAGTGAGTGTAACATGGTTTGAGGTCAGTCACCCCAAGCTACTGTTCTGCGATCATGTTACCTGGTAGCCTTTCTTTGCCTGGTTATTTTATGAGCCATTCACACCATTAGTGGTTCTTCATATGCCTTGTGGAAAGAAGAAGAAAATGCTTTTTTTGTTATATATCATAAAGGTTTTACTTCTTAAATTTTTTTGTCAAAGCATCACACATTTTCACTCTTATAGTATAGATTCTTATTACCTTGAAATGGGGAAAATAAGAAACATTCACAAGCCTCCCAAACATGGATATGAAATTTGTGTTTTGCTTATGGCAGGACTTCACAACTTGGTCTTGATCTCTTTTCGTTCTCTCGGGAGATGGAAGTACGGTACTTCAAATAGGGGGGGGTGTCATTTTCTTGGCGGTTGGATGACTTCCTACCTCACTAGTACAAAAATTCTGTGGGCGTAAAAAAACAACCTAGCGAGATGTTCTTCAGAATTTGAAATTAGAAAACGGAAACAGGTATCTTTTAGGCTTAGAAGATAAACCTGTACAACAGACAATCTCTGCATGATGACCACCTGGTCATTGCGACCACTTATTTGGTGGCCCCTTAGATAATTTTTCTCATTGACACAAGCATCAATTAAAACTCCTGTCTATAGTGACCACCTGTCCACATAGACCAGATTCTATCAGTCCTGAGTAGTCTTCTCTGGCTGTTTTGACTGTAGGATTAGGATTTAAAAAAAGAAAGACTTGAAAGGACCAAGACAGACTGGCAGTTCCTTTATGTCGCCCACTCTGCTACAAAAACAGGTCATGGTATAGTCTAATCCACCCACACATTGTCTCAGAATGACATGGACACTCTGGGATTACTGTAAATCGTGAAAACTCTTCCAGTGGTTTTGGTCTTGCAGTGACCTCTCCACCAAAAATTCTTGGTACTGCAAATATGCCTTGTTATGTATGACTACTTATTGTTTCAACTGCAAATTTTGAAGCTCAACATAATTTTTACGTGAAAATTAAGACATGGGAAGAAAATTTCAGGCCAGCTAGAAGTAAAACACAGGCCTAGACTGGTAAAGCTCATCAAGAAAAAAAAGCTGAATTTCGATAGCCAAAAAAATCGGAAATAACTTCAGCAAACTTCTGGATAAAACCTAACTGACCATACTTATCGATTTACCAACAACCTGCTGGCCTTCTTACTTTACTTAGCTCAGGTTCTGTTTGCATTATTTAGTCCCACTTTTGTGTCGGAATCCCTTCTTTTTCACGTAGGCTTTTGTCCCTTTCTAAGGTGTAAGGAAATGCTGTTAATTATTAAGGCACAAACTGAGGGCTTAAATCATAGATCAGGGGTCTCCCCAGGCAATGGTGCAACGGCGGTGCGCCACTCCCAAAATTTCTAGCGCCACTCCCAAAATTTTCAAATTAAGGGTCTTCTCTTCGTATTTTCGCGGATAAATAGGCCCAAAACATCGAAATCTTGACGCGAGTGGCGTCCATTTTCCCGTCGGCATTGTTTCTGAATCTTGTGAATGGGCGATAAACGAGTAAACAATTACCATTTCGCACGACGCTACCGAGAGAATAGCTGTCATTGGTGGAACATCGGGCGCCCCGCTAGCGTTTTTAAGTCATGTAAACAACGCTAATTGTCTGATTGGTTTGTAAAACAAAGCCCTCGACCCCGAAAATAAGTTTATAAAGCCGATATGTTTACGAACTAGCCGTGGAAAATTCCCTACCGTACCGCACCATGAGCATGTGGCGGCCGCAAAATTCGGTTAACGCAACAGATTAATGTCTGGGCCAGTATAGCGGCATTTCCCATGAAAATAAATGTTTTTCGCCTGCTGTCGGTTTTTAAGTTCCAAAACGTCTGAAAAAGCAGAAATTTGCTCACAAAACCGGACGGGGGAAGGCGAGTCGCTATCGGCGTGAAGCACATGGCGAGGCCTTTTTAAAAATCGGTAACGCGGAAGAAAAATGCGTGGTCCATTTTAGCGATATTTACCATGAAAATAACGTATGTGGTTTATTTTCCCTCTGGTGTTAGTTTTTAGGTCCCGAAACCCCTAAAAAGTAGAAATTTTCCCATAAAACGCACGGCCGAGGGGTGGGAGGGCGGCCGGCACAGAGCTGCATGACCCGTAAAAAGTCAAAGGTCATAGTGCACGCATATTACGCAATAACCCTAAAGCGGAGATTTAGCTAATTTTAGGGCGTTTAAAATTGATAAAACCACATTATTGATTTTTAGGAAAACAATGGGATGGAAACTAATCAAAACTTTGTGCTGAATAATTTTTTTTCTTCAGAATTTTTTTCTTCAGAAGTTTTTTCTTCTTCAGAATTTTTTTTCTTCAGAAGTTTTTTTTCTTCAGAAGTTGGTTTTCTTCAGTTTTTTTTCTTCAGAAGTTTTTTT